>NC_051430.1:5700160-5707689 GCF_001649575.2 Kryptolebias marmoratus | reverse complement strand
TTTCTTTTGTTCTTTTGCGCAACTCCAATGATATTAACCAAGCCCAGATTTCCATAGGCCGTCAACAAAATCAATGAAAAGTACTAAACTATCCTAAAAGGACAACTTACAAAAATCAAATGATACGATACAGGTGTATGATAATACATCATCTATTCGGCTACAAAATTAACCAAAAGAGAATGACCTTTTAATTAATAAGACCATTTTTAAATCATTGATACGTAAATTGAGTGGGCGTCTCACCACCGCATTTCTATTTAAAAACAAAACAAAGTACGTAAAATAAACGACTCACCGTCGAGCGGTAGACAGAAAACACCCAATATTATCCTTCGGCTGTATTAATAAGGCTCGATCCAGCCGTATCCTTCTATGATTAGAGAAAGACGCTAAGCACAAGCAGCCAGCCACAGCAACAGCAGCAACAGCAATGGAGATCCGAGTTCACCTGTGACCCGGAACTTAAAGAGTGCTGTCAGTTTGACCCACCAAAATAAAATACAGGTTGATTATTTTGTGCAGGTTACAACAGCTATCCTAGTGCGCTAACTATGCAACAGTGGAACCAATCTAACATGGTTCAGGACGTGTGAGGACAGCAGGACATGTATGAGGACAGCAGGACAGTGGTGAGGTGTGCTGTAGGATTGACAGATAGCTTCAGTGTGGAGGTGGGACTGAAGGATCGTCTCTGAGCTCCTTCTTGTTTGCTCTGATGATAGACAGACTAACAGATGAGGTCAGACAAGAACCCACGTGGACTATGATGTTTGCAGATGATATTGTGATCTGTGGTGAGAACAGGGAACAGGTGGAAGAGCGCTTGTATGTAACACGTGTCAAACTCCATTCCTCGGGAGCCGCTCTCCTGCATGTTTTAGACATGTTCTTGCTTTACAACACCTGCTTTAAATGGATGACTTGTTGCGATGCTTCTGGAGAACTTGATGATTTGGTGAGGAAGTGATTAAACCATTTGAACCAGGTGTGTTGGAGCAGAAAAACCTAAAAATCCCAGGACAGCGGCC
The DNA here is from genome assembly GCF_001649575.2 of Kryptolebias marmoratus. Lineage (NCBI taxonomy): Eukaryota > Metazoa > Chordata > Actinopteri > Cyprinodontiformes > Rivulidae > Kryptolebias > Kryptolebias marmoratus. Next base: position 5,706,658 of record NC_051430.1, on the reverse strand, counting down.
CTTGAGGCCTGGAGTCTGACACCTCTGTTGTATGTGAATCAGAGGGAGGCAGGTGGAACAGTGAGGCTACAAGGAGCAGAGGTCACAAAGGTGCAGGACTTGATGGTCTTTGGTCTAGGTGCAAATACATTGGGTTGACTGTCCATGAAAACAGGAAGTGTGGTAAAGAGGTGAAAAAGAAGTGTCCAGGCAGGATAGAGTGAATGGAGAAAAGTTTCAGGAGGGATTTGTGATAAAAGGGTGGCAGCAAAGGTCAAAGGAAAGGTTTATAAGACACTGGTGAGAGCAGCTATGTTGTCTGGTTTGGAGACAGTGGGACGGACAAAAAGACAGGAGACAAAACTGGAAGTGTCAGAGCTGAAGATGTTGAGGTTCTCCTTGGGACTGACAAGAATGGACGGGATTAGGAATGAGGTCATCAGAGGTACAGCACAGGTTGAAGGACTGGGAGATAAAGTTAGAGAGGCCAGACTGAGATGGTTTGGACACGTGCAGAGGAGGGACAGTGGGTATATTGGTAGAAGGATGTTAGAGATGCAGCTGCCAGGAAAAAGAGAAAGAGGAGACATATGGATGCAGTTAGAGAGGACATGGAGGTAGTTGAAGTGAGGACATAGGATGCAAAAGACAGAGTTAGATGCAGGAGGACGACACTGTAGCAACCCCTGAAGCGATAAAAATAAAAAAAGAAGCAGCACAGATACGTTTAGTTTTATGAAGTATTTCCTATTACCATATACATACACAATGGACATGACAAACTAAAAAGGTCATGTTTTCAGTGATTTATGAACTAATATGACATAATACTCATTGATAAAACACAGTGTTACATTCTTTGAAATGTTGGCTTTGATAATTATAACAATAATGACAAAACACTGGACTATTCTTTTGTTGAGTTTAGGTTTTTTATTGTGATATTTATGGTCTGCTGCCATTCTGGCAGTAACTAAGAATGCTTGTATTTCTACACAAAGGTCTTCTAAAAATACTCATAGTCGCTACAAATACTCATCTCACTATCATAGAATAGGCTGGCCATTTCAGTGTTTCTTTAATTCAGTGCATCACCTATACTTTTGTAAAGACAAAACAAAGCAGAGGTAGCCAGAGATGTGGCTGCCTGTCTTAAAGTGCCTTGGGTGTCTTAGGTAATTCATGTGCTGAGCAATTCTTGTGTTTTGGACGACAGAACAGCACTTGTATTCAGAAAAAAGAAATAAAGTTGCGATCATACGTCTTCATATTAAGTCACTGGCTTTTTTTTTTTTAGAAATGAGTTAGCATACCTCACTGTACATCTCTAGTCATCACTGTCATTCTGTGCTTGAATGCCATAACATTTTCAGGAATATACAGCAGAGTAGAGAGTGGTGTACTGAGAGTAGAGTGAGTTGTCTATCTCATAATTAATTCATTACAGAAGAAGGACAAAGGGGCTGTGAGGATAACATGACAAGCTGAGACAAGGATAGACATGTCATGTGTTCTCTGCTGCTGTTGGCTGGGATTACTCAAAAGAAGACCTGAAAATAACCTGAAGAAAAATAATCACATCATTATTTGCTCTGTTTGAATGTTTAAGATTTGTATTTTGCTCTCAGATGTTTCAAGCTGGATCTATTAGAAATAGGTCCAGCTCTATTGGGCAGGCACTGACAGACACCATATATGGAGACAGAATGAGCTGAAAATACACTGAAGGCAAAAGCTACTGAGATTAGCCACTTTTTAGCAAGTTGCTACTGTCATGATGAAGTTTTTAGACACAACATGCAAACAAGCTTAGTGAAAAACTCCCAATGTTCCGAAAAGGTCATTCCTTAACTGGGTGGGCAGAGGGGACCTGGAAAGAGAGATCAGGCAAAAAACAAACAAACAAAAACAGCTGGACTGACACAGACCCTCTTGAGGACAGGAACAAAGACTGGGTTAGACACATCTTGCAGAAATGTCTTTGAGAAAGGCACTAGCAAAGAAAGATCAGCTGGACTCGGACAGCAGTATAAGTGTGCAGCTGGAACCCCTTGAAGGCCGGCACTTGCTCAGTGGCATTTTCTGTGACTTGTGTGGAGAACAGAAATTGGCAGACAGGCATCCCCTTGACTCTGTTGATGTCAGGAATGGGAACTTGGTGAAAAGCTTTCCCCTGGACCCCAGTATCTGGTGGATGGGCATTCTCCAGTGCCACCTCAGTCTCAGAAATGTGAGAGGTGTCATCCTGAACCTCCAGGACTAGAAAGAGTTGTCCTCCAGGACTCCCAGAAATTTGGGAATATAGGGGGTGTCATCTGTGACCCCCCATGGACACAGGGACTAGATCACAGCATGACATGACATTAGCAGAAATCTGGGTAGGGGCCATGGCACATTTTATTTGATTAATGAAGTGATCTGCACACAAAGTCAGTCAAAGCAGTGAGTGAAGGTCTGCAGACACAGAAGATGCCTTTTGCATCAGACACCAGAACTTAACAGACTTTGATAGTAGTCACATTGTGGATTGGCATGTGGCTGAGTGCTCATATGATGTGTGAGATGTTAAAATGACAAAGTGTCCTGATGTTGGAACAATGGGTAACTGAGGACACCAGCTCTGGTCAGTGAATGTAAGTGGGTCAAGCATCCACATGAGATAAGATAAGGTGACTGACAGGTGTCCATTACAGCAACTGCAACAAAAAAAGGTGGGTGCTGAATGCTGCCTTTTTCAAGAGAAATGGATGAGCGATTAGTTTTTTTTTGTCAAAGTTAAAAGCAAAATGATGTGTTTAGTTTGTGGTGAGGCATTGGCAGTGTTACAGTCTCATCTGGTCTTAAAGGAAAAATGTGGACTGATAAAGTGCACTTTGTCAAAGTTTAGATGCACAACTGCCAGCGTTCACAAGACTACAGAGCAACAGAGACAACTTTATGAGAAAAAGGTTTTGTGGTGACTAAATTAATAACAAAGAAGCTGAAGCCTCATGCAGGAGAGTTTGTGAAGGATACAATTAGGCTGCTGCAGCCTGAAATATTCAAAGATGAAATTAAATAAAAAAATAAAAATAATGAGTTTTCATGTTTTCCTTTAGTTAAACACTATCATAAAATGCTCCAGTGGTCCATTTATCTGATTTAAAATAGTAATAACTTGTTTTTAGAGTTTATATATATAAACCCCCAAGCTTTACAATGCTGTCACACAATCTTCAAGGAGTTTCCCATCCAGACAGCTAGAGACTGCCAGTGTCGGTCAGAGAAGTGATGGTTCTTCTATTGAAGGTTTATATTTCAGATGATCCGCTTCAGAATGTTAACTGCAGTCAGTCACCAGAGTTTGAGTTGTAATTTTCTCCAGGAGCTAAACTAACCACATCCATTTCGTTCTGTTTATGTGAGGATTTCAGGTTGTTGTGTTTTGTTGTAGTTCCAGGAGTGAGTGGAGTTAATCATCCTCAGCTGTTGGTCATCCTGCTGATTACCCTGGCTGGATATTTAAGCCTCAGTCCTGCCTAGATTCAACGCTGGATTGTTGCATACCTTTGAGAAGCTCAGTCTAAGCCTGTACCTTTATGCTCCAACAGACTCAGTGCATCCAGTAGTGATGGGCAAATGAAGCCGCATGAAGCAATGAAGCTTTCCAACACTTTGCTTTGCAAAAAGGTTCATTACTCGATGCTTCATTCATCACTCACTTGTGACACCTGCTGGTGAAACTGTAACAGCTTTGTCACTCAGTTGGATCATACTTTCAATAATTTGTAAATGCAATATTGTCACAAAGTTTTCATCAAACTCATGTTTAGTAACAGGAGAATCAATGAAATCATATTTAATTGTCATGTTTTAATTATTAAAATGATTTGTAGCCAATCTAATCCTTCCCCATCAGTGGTTGTGTTGGGTTTTCTTTTATGTCATGGACTTATTTGATAATGAAGATATGTTGTACTTTAGTGTATTGGGAAGTGAGTGATTGTTGGGGCAGATTCTGAATACTTTGAGTTTGAAACTTGCTTCCTGAAAAACAGAGTTTGTTTAAAATCATCTAGTTCTGGTTTTTAATATTACAAATATGTATATCCCAGATATGAGAGGTTTTTCTCTTTTTTGACGGCTCCATTTCAACCACTGCTGATGAAAACTGCTCTGCTGACACATTACCAAACCACCTACTACAACCCTCGAAGCAAAAGGATTTATAGCGCTTTTATTTTGAAAAACGATACACAAAATGAAGCAATAACGTGGCAGATGTAATGTGAGGCCTCGTTTGTTGTTGATCACGTGATTTTGCTCAACATGACACAAACTCCAAAGCGGGGCTTCACCTGACACGCCCCCTTTTTACTCGGTACACGCCTCGAAGCCTGGCTTTAGATGTCCCATCACTAGCATCCAGGAACCTCTCAGCAAACCTTGCTTTGCCATCCAAGTGAACCTGGCAACAAGAATTTACCTTAAACCTGCGAACTAGAACCACTCAGGATTTGCAACCAACAACAGCTCCGACGTGCCACTCTCCACCGTTATCACCAGTCTGGACTCATCCACAACAATCAGACCTGGAATCCAATCCCCCTCCAAGCCTAACAACAAGAAGGACACAGTAAGACACAGAACCAAACTCAAACTCCGAGTGGAATTATTCATTGAATAAGTACTCACCCATTCCCCTTCTTCATTTCAGCTCCTCGTTGCCCTACCACCCATTCTCTTTTCCCCAACCAATAAGCATTATTATTTTTACTTACCTGTTGTGCTCCGTCTCTGTTTCTGTACAAGACAATGGGTTAAAAACTATTATCCATCACTATGACAGTTTAAATGCACTAAACCATTTCACCCCCACACCATCAGTATTTGTTATTTACTGCCTTGCTGGTGTTCCTGTGTGTGGCTATGGATATGACACACTTCTGAGTAATCGTGGAAAATAATGAAGAGACTTTGGTAATTTTTAAAATTCTTTTATTATTAATGTAAAAAATTTTTAACATAAGAGACTCTGCAAACAAGCACCTTTTATGACTTTTATTTCACCTTTAATATAGGAAGTCACCTTTCACAGATAAAAACAACAAAATGCTTCACATATAAAATACAGTAGCTTTCAAAATGGCACAAACTGGGAGATGGCACAGCAGTTAAGCCACACTACTTTGGTATGGGAGATCAGGGGTTTGAGAGTTCGAATCCCGATGGCAACCTTAGTTAAATAATGAGTGAGAGACATAAAAATGATAACATCCCAGCTCGATTGCTGCTTGGATAAGCAAGGATTGCATCAGATGTTGGGGAACCAGGACATTCTGATGAGAAAAAGGCTACTGAAACAAGCCATTCATGGACAAGGGCAGAGAATGCTATTATATGAGCAAACCTAGAGAGAGGGGCTATATGGGAAGAATGTGGTATCTATGGAAACATATATCCAAATTGACTATGAAACAACTTTGAACGCAGTGTTTCAATATTTGAGAGCTATTGCACCTAGATTTATGAGATATAAAAACCTTTCTATGGCAAGAGGGACCAAGATAAAAGGTCAGGGGAGGGGGAAATACCATCATCATCCAAGCCCCATTGAGCAGCTGACCTGACAAGTAAGATTATGACCAAGCTGGATACCTGCAACCTGCACCCCTTGTCAAGGCTAAGCAACAATATAAGTCCACACCACAGCAACAATGATCCTTGACATACTTGGCTATAACTCAAGCCTACAATAAGGAGCATTGTCCCCCATGGAGGAGGCTGGAAACTCGGAGAGAAATCAACCAGGTGTCAGAACAACAGAAAGGTGCATTGAAAAAAGATCCACCACAGAAATACTGCAACTTGTCCATTCCTGAAGCTCTAGATACTGCCAAACAATCCCTCAAAGCTCCGGCTACTGAGGAGGTACACTTAAGAAGCAAGCACAGCATACATGGAATGCCATAATCAGGTGGCTGGAATAGTGTACAGGAACATCAGTACTGAGTATGGACTGGAAATCCCTCAGTCACACAGGGAGACGCCACCTAAGGTGGTGGAGAATGGCAGGTTACTAAGATACTGCGGGACTTCCAGATCCAGACTGACAAACAGGTGGTGGCTGACAAGATGCAGAAGAAAGCAGGATTGATAGATATAGCAGTCCCAAGCGACTGTAACATCAGAAAGGAGCACAAAAAACTCAAGTAAATACCAAGGGCTGAAAGAGGAAATAGAGAAACTGTGGAAAGTCAAGGCCTCAGTGGTCATCAGAGCACTCCATGCTGTGACCCTCAAAATGGAAGAGTGGCTCCAATAGATTCCAGGAAAAACCTCAGACATCTAAAGGCATGACTAACAAAATGTTTGTGTACATATATAATAATTCCCTTCTCACCCTCCGCGGGTGGTCTTTGTTTCATCCTCTGAGCTCGGGTCCTCTACCAGAGGCCTGGGAGCTTGAGGGTTCTGCGCAGTATCTTGGCTGTGCCTAGAACTGCACATTTCTGGACTGAGATGTCTGATGTTGCTCCT
>NC_051430.1:5695532-5697296 GCF_001649575.2 Kryptolebias marmoratus | reverse complement strand
TCTCTCAGGTCAGTGGCTGTTTTGTTCAGCTTAGATGTTTCGTTCATTGGGGCTGCATAGCCAACCTCTGGGTGGGGAGTTGGAGTTAATTCCCCTCTAACCTGGCATCCTGGCTCCTCCCCTTTGCCATAGCATTTGTGTTGCACCTCGTCAATCTCAAGTTGTGATATATATATATATATATATGTGTGTGTGTGTGTGTGTGTGTGTGTTTGTTTGTTGAGTCCAAAAAGAAATTTAAAATTGAAAATCATTTTATTTAGCCCTATTTACAATCTACAGTACATGCCTCATTTTGTTTTTGGAAGTATTATATTGTTATAGCATTTTCTGTTTTGAAAGTAGCAAGTGTTTAAAAAAGAAAAGAAAAAACTACAAACTGAAACTTAATACCAGCATCATATGGGTTTACAAACGGAGTGTGGCTCTCAGAGGACTTTCAAAAAATTTTATTAGCCACTGAGAGAGAAAGTTTCCCACCCCTATAACTGTTGTTTCTGTAAAACCTCCATCAATACTGCCTGTTCATTTAAATGTCTATGTATACATTTCTGCATCTGTGATAAAGGTAATTTTCTTTCAATATAGAACCTGTTTTGGTCGTTAGTTTCTTTATTGTTGTTGTTGTTGTTGTTTTGATGGGTTCCTGTTATGATGTACACAACAAGCATATTCAGTTCTGTTATATTTTAACTATGAGTCCAACTTGGTGATACAGTGTGGGTACTGATTTGTTTTCTGGAAGTAAAATAATCTTCGACCTATCTTGGAAACTTTACGAACCGTGTTTCCAGAAATTTCTTTCCTACAGTATTTTCTGAACGCCCATAGAGACCTCATCTTGATTTGTTGTCTGCAGTCATAGAATGACTCCTCTTCTCAAAGGTCCTGAGCATTAAGCCTCAATTTTTGCAATTCCAATTGAGTGAAAGTCTGTGACATAATGTTCAGTCATCTGAAACAGAGCCAAAATGAAAACTTAGAGAACACTGGGAGTTAAGCCGCTGGTTAGAGGAGGGAAATAAAGAGAAAGGAGACCAAATAAACTCCCCACTACTATCTGAGCTGCAGCTTGCAATAAAAAGAGGTTAAATGATGTATTGTTTGATGTGTCTTTGGTGTTTGAAGCAGAAGGAAACACTGTTTATTTTGCAGTCTTTTTAAAAAAGGTTATTTATGACAGGGTATCTAAACCTTAAAAGAATGTTTGTCTGCTTTAGCTTCTAAAAACCTAAATTATTCCTTTACAAGTATTTTTCAAACAAAAGAGAAGCTGTATTTTTAGGGGATAAGAATGGGCTGATATTATTGTGTGAATGCTTTTAAGCATTCACACCATTGTGTTCCTGTTTCTCTTTCTTATCTATTATTCTTCTTTCACTATTCCATACGTTTTTCGGCATCTAACTCATTCCGCAATTTTTCAGCTATTTCAACCGTTCATATATCAAAATGTTCAGCTCATTAATGACAAGACCGCTACGACTTTTGGTATTGGTGCAATTTCGGCTGTTTCAGATATTTAGCTTTTTCTGCCATTTTTTTTCTCATTGAAAACGAATGGAGCTGTGTTCAACTCTTTGAAATTCAGCTTTTTTCTTTCTGTTTCAGCATTTTTCGGTAATATTACTTCTGCTAATGCAAATTCAGCTATAGTTTCAGCTAATTCAGCTATTGTTTCAGCTAATTCAGCTAAAGCTTCAGCTATTTCAACTATGCTAATGCTAATTCAGCTATAGTTTCAGCAAATTCAACTATATTTTA
>NC_051430.1:5680017-5694305 GCF_001649575.2 Kryptolebias marmoratus | reverse complement strand
CAAATTAGCTGCTGTTTCACTTTTTGCATCTTCATTAAACTTCAGCTGTTCAGCATATCTTCAGCCGCTTTCAGCAAAATCATTCAGCAAAAAAAGCATTCACACTGCATTTTCGCAGGAAATGCAACTTCTCTAGTTATAAAATATTATCGAGTTGAATCATTGTTAGCTGGGGTTGGCTGGTTGGCAGGTGAGAGCCAGGGCATTTTGATTAAATCTATGCATGTCTACCTATTCCAAATATAACAATTGGTAGGTTGTAACTGCACTCATAGTGTTTATTCAAAAATACATTTAAATCATATAAAAACATATTATTCCCCAAATTTAAGAAATAGTAAGATGCACTTTGAAAAAGCAAACATCTACTATATTAAAGCTAAGGTTTTATGACTTTTTTGTAAAACGTGTGTGTTGCCAGGATTCCCTGATTTACTTGGCAATATTTGAACAACTCATGTCATATCTTAAAGAAAGGACTTGAATTCCTTGAAGGAATGCATACCATGCCAGGGTTTTAAACTAAGATCATCTTAAGTCAGTGGTTCCCAAACTGTGGGGCGCAAGAAGCGGTATGGATGAAAAAACAACAAAAAAAACAGTGCCTGACTAAGCATAATGAACAGGTTTTTAACCCCATTTTGCACGGAGGCTTTTTTCAAATGTATTGATGATAGCAAAGTTGAATATTATTACAAATATAAAAAAAGAAATATGTTTGAAATAACACTGACAGCAAAGAATCCTCTTCTACAGTATAGAACTAAAAAAAAACAGTTACACAAAAGTGTTTCATTGTAAAGATGGTTTGTAGTTGGTTTTGTTGCAACCTGAAGTGAGAAATAAACTTCAGTGGAGTTAGAAAACAAAATATGTGTTTATGTCTGGTTGAACGATGTGTGTGCCCAGTTGTTTTTCTTTTCTTTTTTTTTTTTATTTCGGTGCAGGGGAGGGAGGGGGGATTTTATTGTAATCCATAGGGGGACCCAGAAGAAAATCTTTAGTAACCACTGTCTTAAGTTGAGAAATGACAGCTGTAGCCATTTTGTTCCTGAAAATAACGTTATCTGCAATCTCATGCAATTTTACAAGATGTCATGCTTGCAGAACGTATTGTGAACAACTCAAATTTTACAAAATCTATAAAGGTATAGCTATGAGTTATAGCCATTTTTGTGTTGCAAACTGTCATATAGCTGTGGTGACAATCCTGAAATGGATTAATACCAAACGTTAATGAGTTGTAAAGGGACATTCAAAAATGATTTCCTTAATGTTTTATTAAAATCCATATCATGATTTATGAGACATTCTGCTAACAGACAGAAATATTTGACTCCCAATAGGTAATTGCAAAATTTTAAACTTGGTCCTGGTGCAATCTGTTAGCACCCGGAATATGTGTTGGGAATCCTTCTCAGCTGCTACTACACCAAAATGTAGGTCAATAGCAGTAGAATTGACCGAGTTAAATGCAGTTTTGTGTTTTGAAGGTCAGTTGGCTGTAATGGCCTTTTTTTTTTTGGACTGAATCTAAATGTCAGTCAGTTGTACATGCACATCCATGGATTACTTTCTGCAAGTTTTATTAACATCCTTCAGGTGGTTTATGAGATATTTTGCTAACACTACAGACAAACACACAAAGACACACACAACCATTGTCAAAAACACTATTGCCTCCAGACAATGATTATCTTGATAACCTTCATTAAAACTTTTATGTAAACATATTTTTGCATCCATGTAAAGCTGCTTTTCTATGCTAATATTTAACATGGCTGATAAATAATGTGTGACAAATGCATCAACCAGGTAGGCTGAAATATCAGAAAGTAAAAATTTGCTTAAAAGTGTATCTCAGTCTTGGCTCTGCTGTAAATAGTATTTATTCAAGAGATTTGTGGAATTAGTATCAAAAAGAGCGATAACAGGTCAGACTGGATGACTGATTATGAATGTTCATATGCCTTCTGATATTTTTGATGTATGTTGTTTTTGTCCCGTTGCAGGTCTCAGTTGTTCAGAGGAAGATGTAAATTTTGCCATGTCTACCACCTTCCAAAGCTTAAAGGCATCAGTATTTCCCCCAAAATGAATGCAGCATGGAACTAGACAGTGACTGTAACCTACTTTTTTCCTCCATAAGGCTTTAGTTTTTGGACGTTGTGGGCTCAATATTCCGTAATGACATTGTGCATTAATACATTTTGCATTGAGTTACCAGAAGCCAGATACTTATCAGACCCTGAATCATTGCTCAAGGAGTAGAATCCCATATGAGAAGATCTGCCTGACAATCTTCCAGTTTTGATCCACTACTGCCACTACTGTAAGTGAAGTTTTTTATTGCCATTTGGACCTGATAGTGTCAGTCCTGCAAAATTGATGAGACCTCTGGTGAGAGGAAGGTATCATAAGGTGTCAGTGGTGTACTGATGCCACAAATTCTTATTTATGCCTGAAACTATGCAGGTTGGATTTTCATGTTTGGATTAATTTTTTGTCCATTTATTAGTTTCTATTGCAAGATTAAAATTATTTCTATTACTTGATATTCTTGTTGTAATATTGACAGTGTGCAGTTACAGCATATTCTGTGAGGAGTCATGATAAGTACGTCTTTGATGTTTTTTTGTCCATTGTGATATCATAATGACTGTAGTTAAAACATATGACCTGGGAAGACATATTGAATTCATGCCTTTTGATGTTTTATCCATTGTGATGTCATATTGACAGTATGAAGTTGTACAAAAAGAGGGCATGCCAGATATTTTTACTTTTATGATGTCATAAAGACAGTGTGTAGATATATGACATTGAATTGAATTGAACGCCTTTTTTGTCATTACACGCGTGCATAACGAGATTAGAACCACTCCCCCAGCAGTGCAAAATGCACATTAAAATAAATAGAAATAATAAAAAGTAACAAGATAAAATTAGCTAAGATATGCCTATATATTTGCATAATGCATGTGCATACCTACATTTGTACAACAGTGAGGAAAACAATGAGAATCACTTGTAAGTGTGAAGCTGAAGTAGAAAGTTAGATCACAATATTGCACATTGTTTTTATGCACATTTTGTATATTGAGGTATATAGATTCTGCTGATATTACATGTGATCATTAGGAAAATAAAATAAAATAAAGCGACATATGTCCTACAGATGTGTTTGTTTCACAATAGGTAAGTTTCTTGCTGATTGTAAATCAAAACCTCTTTGATGTTTTTATGCCATTATGATATAAAGAAAGTGTTTATTTCTTACCATATGACATGACGAAAGAGGGCATGTCGTTGATCTTTCTTTGCTGTGTCATAATGACAGTGTGTAGCTATAAAATATGATGTGAAGAGTCATAATGACGACATGCCTTTGATCGTCTATAGTCATTATGACAACACAATGGAATAAAGACATCAGGCTTTCCTTCATTATGACTTAACACATAATGTTTTATTACACTGTCTTTATGACATCACAACGTTAAAGAACATCAAAGAAATGCCCTCAAGATGATTCCTTACTTGTCTATATGTCATGTCATATAGACAAGTTATAACCTATGATGTTATAACTGGAAAAAAGACATCAAAGGCATGCCCTCATAATGACCTCATAAAAATATGTTGTAAATACACACTGTCCTTTTGACATCACAAAACTAAAAACATCAAAAGCATGTCCTCATTATGACTCATGTCTTATGCTTTTATTACATCACAGGCATGCTTTTAATATCACTACGTCATATGTTATTTCTACACATATTTATGAAATCATAATGGTAAAGAAGATCAAAGGCATCCTTTTATGGCCCTTCACATTATTTGTTGTAACTGCAAACTATCAATATTACATTAAAATGGACAACACACTGACAAAGACATGTTCTCATTAAACTCCTAAAGTTATGCTACACACTAACATTATGTCATCACAATGGCAAAAACCATCAAAGACATGCCCTTTTTATGACTCCTTAAGTATTATGTTATAACTACAAAATGTCCTTATGACATCACAAAACCAAAAAAGAAAAGAAATGCCTTTTTTTGAGATGTCACATCATTTGTTGTTACTGCACACTGTCAATATTACATCACGATCAAAGACATGTTCTCATTATGACTCCTCATGTTATTTGTTATTTCTACACATTGTGTTTATGACATCACAATCGTGAAGAAGATCAAAAGCATGTCCTTATTATGACTCCTTACAACATATATTTAAAAAAAAAAACACTGTCATTATGACACCACAACAGTAAAAACATCAAGACTCATACAGAGGTGGTCACCAGTCTGATCAGCTTTGAATTATCTCTTTAAACTGAAACCCTTCAAAGAGCAATCCACAACAGGTTAATATTATTTCTTCACATTTTTTCTAGAAAAAAAATTACCACTGTATTTTCCGGGCTATAAGGTGCACTTACAAGCCTTCAATTTTCTCAAAAAACAACAATGCACCCCTATATATGTAAGAAGTCATAATGTTTTCGTACAACATTGGTAAACTACAAAGCTGCACCGCTCGCAGCATTAAGGCTCAGTTATAGTCACGCAGGGCTCCACGCATGGTTTTCGGACCTGAGCAAGCGGTGGAGGTGTTTATACTTGATGCTTACGTCTGTGTAGTATCCTTCCCTGAGTTTTGAACCATTTTATATCTCTGTGATCTCTCATAGAGGGATCATATAAATGCTGATACAGGAGAACCAGCTCTGCTAGAGCACCGAAATTTTGAATGGAGCACGCACTGTCTATATGACATCATGTGGCAAGAAACCATCAAAAACCTGCCCCCCATTATGACTTCTCATGTCTGATGAAATATTTACACAGTTTTGATGCCACCACAAGGAAAAGAAGATAAAGATTGTGACTCCTCACAAATGTTGTAATTTTACAATGTTATTATGACATCACAGTGGCTAAAAACATCAAAGGCATGTCCTCATTATGACTCCTCACGCCAAATGTTATTACACACTGCCATTATGACAGCACAATGGACAAAGACATCACAGGTTATGATGACTTTCCACATCATATGTCATAACAACACAGTTTTTATGTCATCCCAATGGCATAAAGACATTAGTCCTCATGACTCCTCACATTGTATGTTATATCTGCACAATTTGTTTTTGACATCAAAGTGTTAAAGAACATCAAAGAAATGCTCTCATGATGATTCCTCATGTTATAGGTTATAACGTCACATTGCCTATATGACATCACATTGACAAAGAACATCAAAAGCATGCCCTCAGTATGATTCCTCACAACATGCTATGAAAACTAATAAGATCATCAAAGACAGACTTTATGAGTCTTTACGCCATATAGTACGACTTTATACACTGTCAAGATTACATCTTAATGGCAAGAAACGATCAAAGACATATCTTTATTATGACTCCTCATGTCATATGTTATTTCTATACAATGTCTTTATGACATCACAATGGTAAAAATGATAAAAGCATGTTCTCATTATGACTACTCGCGTCATATGTTATAACTTTACAATGTCATTATGACATCACAATGGACAGACATCACAGGTTTGCCTTCATTATGACTTTCCACATCATATCTTTTAGCAACACACTGTTTTTTATGTCATCACATTGGCAAAAAAACATCAAAGACATGCCCTCTTTAGACTTTACGTCATATGTTATAACTTGACTGTGAGGATTTGGACTCCCTGCTTAGGCTGCTACTTAGGCTGATGGATAGATGATAAACTGTGAGGATTTGGATTTTTTGCTTTTGGTTTTGTTTTCTTTATTTAGTCTTGTGATTGTTTTCAGTTTGTTTTTTTTCCTGTTTATGTTCCTGCTCAGTAGTTCACTCCTCCCCCGTCACTCTTTTTGCCCTCCTTGTCACGCCCATCTCCACCTGTCCATAATTATCTCCACTCACCTGTTTCTACTTACCTCGTCACCCTCAGTATTCAAAAACCCGGTCACTTCTCTCACTATCCGCTGGTTCATTGTATTTCCTTTGTTGGTTGTAGCTGTCTCCGTGCCTTAGTTCCCTGATGTCTTGTTCCCCTGGCTTATTGGTTTTCGTTCTGTTTTTGTTTGCTGCCCCGTCAGCTTTTGTTTTGTGATTTTTTTCCTTAGTTATTAAATCAGTTTATTTTTTTACTATGTATGAGTCTGCACTCAGGGTTCTTTTCCGTGTCCCGCGTTCCTGACATTGACACTGTCATTATGACATCACAAAGCGAACAAACATCAAAGGCATCCTCTCATTATGGACCTTTATTATGACTTTATACATCATATGTTATAACAACACACTGTTTTTATGTCATCACATTGGGAAGTAAAGTAAGTAAGCAAAATTTTATTTATATAGCACCTTTCCCAGACTGCAGTCACAAAGTGCTTCACAATAAAATAGTGAAACAATACAAGCAATAAAACACAAAGAAGACATTTAAGGGCTACATCATAACAACATAAAGCTATCTTGGCAGCTCATGAGCCATTGAGGATAGAATGCTTGCTTAAAAAAGAATGCCTTAAGTTGCTATTCAAAAGCATCAATAGTCCCACAATCACAAGTGGTTTTGGGAGTTCATTCCACAAAAACATAAAAACATCAAAGACATGTCAAATGTGTCTCAAATGTTATAACTACATACTGCCTTTATGACATCACAATGGCATAAACCATTAAATATATTCCCTGATTACGCCTCCACACATCATATATTATATCTACACACTGTCTATTTGACATCACATTGGCACATCTGTGATTATGACATCACAGAAGACCAACACAATGAACAAAAAAAATATCAAAGACCCCCATTATGATTCCTTATGTCATATGATATCTACACACTTTCTTTATGACATCACATTGTTACAGAGCTTTAAAGAAATGTTCTCATGATGATTCCTCAGGTTATAATATAGAAGAAACATGATGTGAAGAGTCATAATGATGTCTTTGATGTTCTTTGGAATTGTGATGTGATAAAGACAGTACTTACAGTATAACACATGACATGAGGAATCATCACAGGGGCATTTCTTTGATGTGTTTTACCATTATTATGTCATAAAGACAGTGTATGTTTATAACATATAACATGGAAAATCATAATGTGGGTGTGTTTTTGATGGACTTTTGCCATTGTGATATCATAATGACAGTGTGTTGTCTTAAAATATGATGTGAGAAGTCATACTGAGGGCATGCCCTTTATCTTCTTTATCGTTGTAATGTCAAAAAGACAATGTGTAGATATAACATGGGGAATCATAATAGGGTCATGTTTCTGAAGGTTTTTTTGTCCATTGTAATGTTATAATGACAGTGTGTAGTAACATATGACATGGGAAGTCATAATGAGGGCATATCTTTGATGTTTTTGTTCATCGTTGTCATAACCCAGGGTTGTCATAAAGAGCGGTGCAGAGAACCAGACAGAAACCAGCATAAAGGTAAGTGGTTTTATTGACAATATTTTACAGTATATACAGGTGAATTCAGCGGCGGGGTCTGGTACGTCTGAAACGGCAGGAAAGGAAACCAGGGTGAGTTCTGGTACAGATGGAGGTAGAGATTAAATCCAGTATAGTGAATGTTCTTTCTGTTTGCTTACAGGTTCATAGAGTCCAGAAGGTTTGAGAGGATGACGTCCAAAAGGAATGAGTTCCAGGAGAAGGTTCCAGCTGCAGCGACAGGTAGGTTTCCACAGGTAAGTGTTCCTGAATCCAGACAGTTTAATATTTACACGGCAGGGTGCTGGGAGTCCCAAGAAGCGTGATGCTCCAGCGTTGATCTGGTACCAGTCGCAGGCTTAAATGCAGGAACCCCTCGTTAGTAAGATGAGGTAGAGCTGTGGAGGATGAATGCTCTATCTCAACAGCAGGTGGAGACAGAGCAACTCCAGATCCTCACAGTACCCCTCCCTCAATGATCGTCCCTTGGCGATCTAGGACGTCTGTCTGGATGGAGTCTGTAAAAATCTGTGATTAATGAGGGATCAAGTATAAAAGATCTGGGAACCCAAGATCTTTCCTCCGGGCCATAACCCTCCCAGTCCACTAGAAACTGGAAACCCCTTCCTCTACGCCTAACGTCTAAGATACCACTGACCGTGAAGGCCGGGTGGTGGTCGATTAGCTGGGCGGGAGGGGGGAGGACGGTAGGAGGGCTCAACGGACTCTGAACTACTGGTTTGACCTGAGACACATGAAAGGTAGGATGAATGCGCATACTGCGCGGAAGTGTGAGACGTACCGATGTGGGGTTAATGATACACTCAATTGGGAAAGGGCCAATGAAACGAGGAGCTAACTTTTTAGACATGTCTTTTAGTTGAATGTCCCTCGTGGACAACCAGGCTCGGTAAGATGGAGCGACTGACCGGTGATAGTCAGCGTACCTTTTGTTTTGCTTGAGACTTCTGGTCAGAGCTCATTTGGCCTGTCTCCATATCTTACGTCATCTACGTAGGTGAGTTTGGACTGATGGGATGGCGATATATGGCTCGAAACTAGGAAATAAAGGGGGGTTGTAACCTAAGGAGGCTTCAAATGGTGACAATCCTGTAGCGGAGGATACGTGGGTATTATGTGCATATTCAATCCATATTAGCTGTTTACTCCAATTGGAAGGATTATCTCTCACTAAACAGAGAAGAGCCACCTCCAACTCTTGGTTGCAACGTTCGGTTTGCCCGTTGGACTGAGGATGGTACCCTGACGTGAGACTCACCCCGGCTCCAAGTCTCTTACAGAAAGCCTTCCATACTTGTGATGAGAATTGGGGTCCACAATCCGACACGATCTCCATGGGAATGCCATGACTTATTATTTGTGCCGTTTCGAGGGATGACGGAAGCTTGGGAAGAGGGATGAAATGAGAAGCTTTAGAAAAACGATCAACAATGGTTAGTATTACCGTGTTTCCTTGTGATGGTGGAAGGCCAGTAACAAAATCCAGGGCGATGTGCGACCAGGAACAGGTAGTGGTTGTAGTAGTCCCATTGGTGAGTGGTGACTGTCCTTGAAACGAGCACATGTAGGACAAATTGCAACAAATTCTTTCACATCTGCTAACAGCATAGGCCACCAAAAGTATCTGTTCGTTAGCTTTAGCATGCGGTTTATGCCTGCATGGCACGAAAACTGGCTCGAGTGGAGCCAGTCTAGGACTCGGGGTCGGACAGTCTTTGGTATATACTTTTTACCAGGAGGGCCTCCACCTGGATCTGGGTCCGTCCGCTGGGCCTTGGAAATCTCCTCCTCAATTGCCCAGGTAAGGGAGCCCACGAACATTGAAGTTGGGATGATGGGTTCATCCGTATGGGTAGAGTCGGATCTGTACCATACTCTGGACAGGGCATCGGGTTTTACATTCTTCGAGCCAGATCTGTAAGTGATAGATAAATTAAATCATCCGAAAAACAAGGACCACCTGGCCTGACAGGGATTAAGTCTCTTAGCGGACTGAAGGTAGGCCAGATTTTTGGGGTTGGTCCAAATCACAAAAGGGATCACTACTCCCTACAACCAATGGCGCCATTCCTCCAGAGCTAATTTTATAGACAACAATTCTCTATTTCCCACATCATAGTTTTGATCCAGGCGACATAAGATTGGAGCTGAGATAAAACGTGTCTTTAACTCACAGAAGGCTATGTTGGCCTCAGGGGTCCATTTGAACAGTCGCTTAGTGGAGGTGAGTTGTGTGAGAGGTGCTGTTACCCAACTGTAGTCCTTGATGAATCGACGATAGAAGTTTGCGAATCCTAGAAATCTCTGGAGTTGACGTTGGTCGAGGGGAGTGGGCCATTCAGTCACCGCTCTGACTTTCTCTGGATCAGTCTTATAACACCCCTGTCCAAAAACGAATCCCAGAAAAGTCACAGACGGAACATGGAACTAAGATTTCTCTGCCTTTACGAAGAGCTGGTTCTCATGGAGTCTCTGTAGGACCGTCCGGACCTGTTGTCGATGTTGGGCAGGATCATATGAATAGATGAGGATGTCATCCAAATAGACAAAAATGAAACTGTTCAGGAAGTAACGAAGAACATCATTTATCAGGGACTGAAACACTGAAGGTGCGTTACTCAGTCCGAAGGGCATGACGAGGTACTCGAAGTGTCCTAGGGGTGTCTTAAAGGCTGTCTTCCATTCATCCCCTTTCTTGATTCTCACCAGATGATAGGCGTTTCTGAGGTCGAGCTTTGGGAAAATGGTGGCCGAATATAACTGGTGGTGAACGGAATCGATTAGTGGAAGAGGGTATTTGTTTTTAATGGTTATTTGATTTAATCCCCGGTAGTCAATACAAGGTTGAAGGCTTTTATCTTTTTTCTCAACAAAAAAGAACCCTGCTCCCACAGGAGATGTGGAGGGGAGGGTCGAATTATTCCTGAGTACAATAATTCCTCTATGTAGTCCTTCATTTCCTCCCTTTCGGGGCCAGAGAGATTAAATAATCGGCTTGACGGAAGGGGAGCACCGGGTAAGATTTCTATGGCGCAGTCATAAGGACGATGGGGGGGAAGTGACAGGGCCTTAGTCTTGCTAAAAACTGAGGCTAAATCGTGGTATTCGGTAGGTACTTTAGAAAGATCGATTTCCTCAGGAATTTTATCTTTAACTTGAACCCTGGGCATGGCGGACTGGAGGCAGTTCTGTAAACAATAGTTACTCCAAGACTCAATAAGTCTTTCGGCCCAATTTATTACCGGGTTATGTTTGCACAGCCATGGGTAACCTAAGATAATTTGTGGTGAAGATGAGTCAAAAACAAAAAACTCACTGGACTCATGGTGGTTGCCGGCGGCCAGGAAATGCAGGTTGGTGGCTCGGTGAGTGATGTGAGTAATGATTTGTCCTGAAATGTCCAGTACAGGTAATTTTGTGGTTAACTCACTCAGGGGGAGATGTACCTTTTGAACCAGATCTCGGGAGATGAGGCTCTGCTCCGCTACTGAGTCCACTAACGCGTGCACAGCCACTCTGGATGGTCCATTGATTAAGGTTGCGTGAAGAAAGAAACGGGGTCCTAGAGGTTGAATCAGGCTGCCCACTAGTACCCATCGTCTTTCTAGTGGGCCTGTCCTTTTCCCAGAAGTGGACACTGGGCACGGAAATGACGTTTGTCTCTACAGTAGAAACACTCCTTAGCTTCATACCGTCTTTGTTTCTCCTCCTGACTCAGCCTAACTTGTCCCAATTGCATTGGCTCAGGTTTGGGTGTAACAGGACTGGAATCGCTCACCTTAATACTGGGGACCGGATGACTGCAGAGCTGGTGTTGTTTACCATCCTTCTCCTGCTGTCTCTCCCGAAGACGGTTATCCAAACAAATGATGAGGGAGATCAAATCCTCCAGTGAACGTGGTTCATCCCTTCCTGCAAATTCATCTTTTAAAGGCTCCTGCAAGGCATTAATGAAAGCCCCTTTCAAAGCCTGAGCGTTCCATCCTGAGGAGGCAGCGAGAGTCCGGAAATCGATGGCAAATTGTGCCACCGATCTTTGCCCCTGTCGTAAATTCAGTTTCGTGAGGCTTGTAACTAAAAGTCAGTTCAAAGTCATCTATAAACTGTGTGAAGGAGGTTTGCTGAATAGCATGGAAGCTATACTTTGCCTCAGCCCACTTTAATGCCTTGTCTCTTGATAGCCCAATAATGAAGGAGATCTTAGCAGCATCATTAGAAAATGCCTGAGGGGATCAATGAAAAACTAGTAAACATTGCAGTAGAAAACCGGCACCTTTTCCAATTTCTCCGGTGAAATGTTCAGGCGTGGGAGACGCTATCTCCTGGAAGTGAGTTTGGGCGCGGGGTGTCTGCGTCATACCTGTGTCGACAGATGCAGAAGTGCTTGCTGCTGTGGCTGCTTGTCTGGGAAGTGGTAATCTTTGGTGAATCTCTTGTATTAACGCTGTGATTTGATCCAGTCTATCAGCGTCAGAGCGTTGTTGCTCGAATAGGGCATTTAACATCGACTCGTGTCTTTGGAGCTGCGATGCTGCTTCTGAATGTTCCGGTTGGTTGTTGGATTCCGCCATCTTGGACGGTACCTTCTTAACCCACATACAACTCCAGATCCTCACAATCGTGATGTCATAAACATACTGTAATAAAACAATATTACATGTGAAGTCATGAAGTTATACATTTGTTTTTTTTAATCTTTGTGATATCATATACAGTGTGAAGTCATAACATATGAGGTGATAAGTTATTGAGAAAATACTTTTTTTTTTTTTTTTGCTATTGTAAAGTAATGAAGTCATGTTATTAAAAATACACTGCCTGGCCAAAAAAAAAGAGTCACCACCAAAATAAAAGATTACACACTAATATTTTGTTGGACTGCTTTTAGCTTTGGTTATAGCACACATGCGCTGTGGCATTGTTTTGATAAGCTTCTGCAATGTCACAAGATTTATCTCCATCCAGTGTTGCATTAATTTTTCACCAAGATCTTGCATTGATGATGGTAGAGTCTGACTGCTGAGGAAAGCCTTCTCCAGCACATCCCAAAGATTCTCAGTTGGGTTAAGGTCTTGACTCTGTGGTGGGCAATCCATGTGTGAAAATGATGTTTCATGCGCCCTGAACCACTCTTTCACAATTCGAACCCTATGAATCCTGGCAGTGTCATCTTGGAATATGCCCGTGCCATCAGGGAAGAAAAACTCCATTGATGGAATAACCCAGTCATTCAGTATATTCAGGTAGTCAGCTGACCTCATTCTTTGAGCACATCCTGTTGCTGAACCTAGACCTGACCAACTGCAGCAACCCCATCTGATTAATCAAATCTTCTCAATTGCAGTTGTTTAGGGATGTTCCCACTCACTAGTGGTAAGTATCTTCCAAACGTTATCCAAAAACTGAAAACTAATGAAGCAATAACAGAATAATGGGGCCAAGCTGACTGATTCATAAGGGAAATAAAGGCTGGCCGATGTTATGCATCCCAACAGATGAGTTTCTTTTGATTTAATTAGCACCAAATGCAAACAAGCTATAATGTTTTTACCTCTGTGTGTGTTTGATTGTTTGTCATGAAACTCAAAGACAGTAATAATTATTGGACATACATGTAAAACTGATTAACTTTTGGAGTCAACCCAATTTAAGAACGCTACAACCAACTGACCCTGGAAAAAATGGCTACAACTCTCAGCTAAACTTTGCAATGGCAATAGGTAGGAGTCATTAACAACAGATTCTCCAAGCACTAAAGGTAGTACCTCTTGTGGCAATTGCAATAAAAGAGGAGACAATAGATTAAACTATGGAACTTTATTCCAGCAACTGTTGACACTTTATTATTATGGAACAGTTTTCTTTGTATTCTTTTTTTCTATTCTTCTAACATGGTCTCATCTGCCCTATCCTGTCACAGCAGTGCCCCCTGGTGACAAAAAGCAAAAACATCAAGATAAGAGAACACAAATGTACTCACTCATTCTAAAAAAAACCCCTTCATTCCTACTACCTAAACAAACATTATCTTTTTTCTTTTAACCTAAATTATTTCATCATATGGTCTTTTGTCAATGTTGTTACTACTTGCAGAGCAGTTTGATTTGGTGTCTGTTTTGGGCTGAGATATTCCTCTGTTGTATCAGTTCTTGGTGTTTCATTTGAGTAAAGTGAAAGTTGAGCTGCATTCCAACTTTTTTACGTACTTTTCATTGTCCATAGGTGAAGGCAGGATGTCCAGTTTTGTCCTCATTGGTCTTCCTCTGAGGAGCTGGAAAGGAAATTCACCAGTTGTGGCATGAAGTAAAGCTCTGTAGCTGTAAAACATTTCAGTTACTGCAGGCTTTCAGGGTCATCATGTAGCTTGTGCTGGCTGAATGGTGTTTTTAGCACACACATCCATCCACCTGAGGATGGTATTCACTTGTTTTGATGTGCTTAATGCTTTGTTTACTTATAAATTTAGCAAACGCAGAAGATGTAAACTGTGTTCTATTATCAGTTGTAATGATTTACAATGTTGGAAAACTGAAAATTTGTCCATATAAACAAGCTCAAAAAAGATAAAAGACAAAAAAAAAATAATCTGCTTTTTTTTTCAGCGGTTTCCTTCATGTGTTAAGACAGAGGTTAGGAATGCCATCAGGGCCGTAGCTCCCACTGAGGACACCGAGGTCCGGACCTCAGTGTTTCTCTGCTGTGTATATTATAAAAACATGAATCCAAACAAGGCTTTTGAACGGCGTGGTTCTCTGCGTAGCTCCACCAGTTTAC
>NC_051430.1:5665497-5679798 GCF_001649575.2 Kryptolebias marmoratus | reverse complement strand
TTCAGCATCTTTAATCTACTCTAGTTAAAAAACTACAACACCTAGACACTTCAAACCTGGAGCAGATTATTCTGCACTGATTGCAGAACATTTAAAACCAAGTGTATGATCTGTGAAACCTTCATCTGATTCCTGAAACCTCAATAAAGGGCGAGTTCAGCACTTTTTTTTAGCATCCAGACCACACTAGTGCTGGTCTAGCTCCAAAACTACAACAGCTTCAAACCTGGACCAAATTATTCTCAACTAATAGCAGAATATTTAAAACCGACTGTGTGATCTGTGAAACCTTAATCTGGTTTGTGAAACCTCGATAGAGTGCGATTTCAGCACTTTTTTGGTATCTGAATTACACTAGAACTAGTCCAGTTTCAAAACTACAACACCTAGACACTTCAAACCTGGACCAAATTATTCTGCACTGACTGCAGAACATTTAAAACCAAGTGTGTGATCTGTGAAACCTTAATCTAATTTGTTGAATTAGAACTTGAATTGGACTATATTCTCCTGGCGATATGGTTATATAAATTTGCGTGTCATCCGCATAATTATAATAACATATTTTATTGTTCGTTATTATCTTAGCCAGTGGGAGCATATAGATATTGAACAGCAGGGGGCCCAGAATGGAGCCTTGGGGAACCCCGCAGGTCATATTTGTTCGCTCAGATTTGTGGTCACCTATAGACACAAAAAAGTCCCTGTCTTTTAAATAGGACTCAAACCAAGAGTGTTGACAAACCTGCATCCATAAGCTCCATGTTTAAATGGACACACAGTGACAACATTATGTTGAAATGGAGTCTCTGGAAACTTGACAGGTTTTATGAAGCTGAAGCTTGAAACTCCTTTGGTCATAGGTGTCTTGGTGGCCTATCTCACTATTCTCTTATTGCTCTGTCCCTCAGTTTGTGAGGACAGCCTGCTCTTGGTAGATTTACACGTCCCATTTTTCTTCCACTTCTTGATGAATTTAACAGAACTCCTGGGGATGTTTAGAGCCTTGGAAATCCTTTTGTATCCATCTCCTGACTTCTACTTTTCAGTAATCTTCTCTCTGAGCTAAATTAGGTCAGACGCATAAAGGGGGTGAAAATTTACACAGTCACTTATTTTACATTACATATAAAATTTGATTTTAAATTGTCATTAAAGAGGTTTATTTATTCATTTTGTCCAAAAGGCAAATTTATATTGATCATTGCTAATTTATAATAACAATAACAAAACAAAGCATTGAAAAAAATATCTATAGAATGTATTAATTCTACCTTTTATAGGTAAGGTAGGTCTGAAAACTCCATATATGACGTCAGTTTGTCAAGAATCTGGTTACTTTTAAATTTGCTCCAACATTTTCAGAGTTGGAAAACTGTCAGAGAAGCTGGTTGATTCCTGAGGTGACCAGGCCATTGGTGGTCATTTACCTCTCTGATGACAATGATATATTGTCAAGTTGGCAAAAAAAACCAGGACCTTTTGCAAGCAGCAGTCCTAACTATTTTTAATTTTAAAAGAAAGGCAAATGGAGAAGAGGACATCGCCACAGAGAAGGAGACGAGAAACAGGAAGTTTAACTTCAAACATGACGTTGTGAAGACACGCTGTCATTAAAAGGTCTGAGCTGCTTACAGGCCGACAGCCTGAGATCAGTTTGTTATTGATGAAAATATACAGACAATCCATGTGTGATTAAACTAATGTCATAGTCTGAGACTGCTGTTGATTAGTTTACTCTGGTGTGAGAGTGCATGAACGATACTCTGAAACGCCCTAACATTTTTAATGAGTCAGCATCAAGTTGGCACCAAGTTATCAACGTTAGCTCTCTCCTGCCCTCTCTATGTTGATTTGCAGTATTGTGTGCTGATGTCGTGACAATGATCTCGGAGTACTAGGTTCCCACCGTTCCACATTCCCAACTCAGTCCTTATGCGCATTGTTTTGTCAACCATGACAGTCCTTGTGATCATCAGAATCTGAATCTGAAGAGTTTTCATCTGATTACAGTGATCCAGCTGTTGGCTCAGGTTCAGACTGATATGGTTGTATATGCATTTCTCCCGTGAAGTCATCCAGCATTTCTTCATATTCAAAAGTTTTCTTTTGTCATTTCCCCTAATAAACAAATGGACAGTAGTGATGTTCTTTGTTCTCCAGCCCCTTAAAGAGAGCTGGAGAACACACATCATGAATCTAGGATGGATCTCCGCCCCACAAATCACCCAATTCAGAAATAGACTTAAATGCTAAAACAAGTTATTTAAGTTTTATGTCAGAAAAATGAGTTCCTGGAATGTTGTTTGGATGTGTTTGAATAAATAACATTCATGAAATGTCAGTTTTTTGAGATTTGATTTCAGTTCATCTTTAAGTGAGAACTAAATGGATTTTTCTTTGAGAAATGTTTGAAAAAGGTTTTAATTAAATGTTTTCCAAGAAAAAAATGGTAAATTAATTTGACAATACAACATTTAACAAGGACACTTACATAATAATATGAACTTACATATCAAAGCAAATAAACAACATTCTAAATCAAGATTTTGTACAAAAAATAATTATCAAATTGGCTTTTAGAACCATAATTAAGGACTGAGAGTGCTGCATGGTACATATCCTTGATAAATGAATATGAAGATTATGCCATCCATTATACCTTTTTTTGTTGAGCTTACTGCATAAAAACTAAAAAATGTTTATTATCCAAGAAAAACAGTTCTTTTTATGTATTACTACAATATCAGCTGCAGTTATTAAAGGATTTTTTTTAATACCAGACCAATAACAAAATAGCCAAATGTTATTACAATATTGGCTTAAAAGTTTTATTACATTATTGGGAAATTATTACATTACTGGCCTTATTGCATTTAAAAAAAAAAAATTTCATTTCATTTTACTTTATTTTGGTTAATTATCAACTTTACACAAATAAAACAAAAACAAAATACTATTTTACAGATCCATTATTTACCATGCTTATACTTACCTATCCTGTTCATAAACTCAGTAGCCGACAGAAATAAATTTTTACAGAAATAAAAATAACAACAGAAATAAATTTTCACAAACATACATTAACACATTTATATTCAAATTTATGTATTTATACATACATACACTTTACTTACATGCATGGTTACACAATTCAACCTGGAGAGACTCACGACAAAGAGAAGCTGCAATTAAATGGTTTTATTTGACATGAATGACATAAGATATTTGGCGCTCGGACCTCGGCGGAAGACGCGAGTGTCGACAATAGCAATGTGCTTCGAGCAATGACTTATATATATAAGTCATTGGCTTCGAGGAGAAGCTCAGGTTGAGCATTAGAGGCGTCTTCCCCGGGCCGGACACTGGTGGTGGAGGTCGAAGAGGGGAAGGAAGCTTGAGGGAGCTGGGAAACTGGAGGTGGAGAAGGGGTGGAGGTGGGCTGAAGTTCGGCCGGTGAACGGATGGGGCCATGATGGAAGTCCTTTTAAACGAAGGCTTGCTCGCTGATTGGATAACCTGGAGGCGCAGTCGGATGCTGATTGGCTGAGAGGAGGCGCGGTCTGATGCTGATAGGCTGGAGTGGAGGTGCTCGACGCAGCGATTAGATGCAGGTGAGGCTGAAGCAGGTCGTCCAGTCTGAATTTACGCCTAGGCTTCATTACATAAATATACATCTACAAAATAGTATAAGATTAGATCATTTTACGTTTTAAGGCTCTTTTAAGCTCACCAAAGAAGGACATAATTTAAACTCATTATTTAATTCATTCCAGGATTTCACGCCAACAACTGGAACGCATCTAGACTTGACCTGACTTTTCTCTTTAGCTTGTTCAAATATAAACAATCCTCACAAATTATATTTATTCTCTATATGTCTATATTTATTTAAATAATTTCTGAATTTCAGAAGGGAAACTTTTCTTCAATACATTATTTCCAGTATTTTTATATTTACAATATCTTTAAATTTCAACATATTATTTTTACTGAAGAGTTTATTAGTTGGTTCATGATATCCCACTTTATTAATTAACCTAATAGCTTTTTTTTGTAATTTAACTATATATATCAATAGTTTTTTTACATGCATTTCCCCAGAAAATGGTCAAAATGATTACATTATTGGCCGTTCTTACATTATTGGTTCCGACAGATACCAAAGCACAGCTGGGCACTTATGTGAAGATGCTTTTAGACACTTTTGGGGAAACCTTAGAAGATTTACAGCTCAATCAACAGGTGCAGAAAAACACTTATGCCAGAAACAGACCTAAAAGACTTTAATTATTGCATTGGCTTTCATGACAATAGAAAATGAACTGAAACACTCTGTTGTTCTGTACAACAGTAAAAAAAAAATATTTTTGAGGAAAAAAAAAGATGATGGATTTTGTCCTCAGTTAATCAAACAGATTTTTTAGGTTTCATTCTGCTTGCCTTTTGTCTTAAAGCATGTATAGAGGATTTTAACAAGGTGAAATCTGTCAGGGGAATAAACTAGTGTAATGCCATCCTCTACTGTCAATGACACGTTCAGGACACTGCAACAGAAAATATCTTTGTACTCAGACCTTCTGGAACCCACCAGCATTGAATCACTGCATTTATTCTGAATGAGTACATGAGTTATGAATGTGACTCTCACGTTTAATTTCCACAATGTCTCCAGCATTTAACCATTTGTGTTTACATTTTTTCATTTTTTCATCAAGCTTTGTTTTTATTTACAACTGCACAGGTTTGTAAACATGTGAAAATGTCACCATTCGTGAATTGACCAAAAGTCTAGGTAATAAAGTGATCATTCTTGGTTGTTACCAAATGCTCTTAGTCCTCTGTAACCCTCAACATTTGAGAATTGCTTTCTCTGTGGTTATTCATAATAGTATTACATATATATAAGTGACATCTTGCTCCTTTGCCATGCTCTGGACTGTAGATCTTAAATTAGCTTTATGTTTCGCTTGGTAAAAGCTTGTAATTTAAAATCTACTGGGTTTCTGGATAAAATAATGAATGTACATTTCCCTATGAAACTATCATGTTTAAAAGCTGTTTCCTGTGTAGAACAGGGTGTTGTGTAAAGCATTCATTAAAGAGATAAATGACTCAAGGATAACAGTGGAGGTGAGGACGCACGTTATTGTGCCATTTTGAGTCATCACAATACATTATGGTGCAGTGTGATGATTTTTGCTCTGGTGATACAATCATGTTCAGGTTACTTCACTGAGACACAGACTGGAAAGCTTAATATTTTGTGCTTTTCAGTAGTTGATTTATTTTTAATGGTAAAGTATGAGTTTAAAGTGAGTAAGAATATTTTTTAAGTGTTGCTAGATTAATATTTTGAGGAACATCTCAGTTTTTACCTGTTATTTGCCTTTTAAGGCATTTATAATGGGAAATTATTAGTTGCCCATTTTATTTCAGCATGATGTAGAAATTAATAATGACCCTTTACAGAGTTGCTCAGTGAGTAATTGGATTTACTGTCCAGTCTGCATGTGTTTTGTGAATTAGGAGAAAACTTTGACTGTCTTCCTTGAGGCATTCTATGAGGGGTGCTATGAGAGTAGGGGGTGCCAGGGTTGCTTGTAAGGGTTATCTGGTTCCTGTAAAACCAAAGCAGGAGCACCATGATCTTCATGGTTCACAAAATATCTCAGAATAAATGTAACAGAGCTACTCCAACATGCAGCCACCTTGAGCGGCGCAATTCTAGAAGAATTACTAAATATGACAGCTTTGCAGACAATTTTGTTTGTTTGTTTTTTATTGAATTACCCTAAAAAGTGTGGACTAATGGAGTTGGTTCTGCTTCTGTAGGGAGGTGTATAAACATAATATCAGATTCTTCTAGGTTTATATAGGAGAGATTTATGATTATGAGTAATACAAAGTACAGATTGTCAACCCTCCCAACTGCTTGTTTTGACCCTTTTTGAGAGGCCTAAGTCATAATTAGGGGATCAAAACGTCACACATACATGGGCAAAAACGTTATCATCTGCAGTCTATTTTTAGCAGTGGGGGATAACCAGAATATGTTCTAAACTGTGAATGCAACCTAAAAATCAAGCAGAAAATGTTTCAAATACAGAAAATGTTGAGCACTTTTTCTTATGTAATTGCTAGAACCAGTTTGTAATTAGGACCTGCTTGTGTGGTATCAGAAGTTCAGCTATTATATAAGTCTAATTTCAGAAATGGATAGAACTAATGAAATCTGCGAGATTAAAATCTTCTGTCAGTCCGAGCTGTAACTCTCTCCTGTGTTCTGCTGAAGAGTTGCTCCATTAATTGTAGTGAGCTGTGATTATTCACAAGGGTTTATAATTAGGAGGGAGTCAGGAGTATTTTATGCTGGGTAATTGCATGTGTCTACCCAGCTCCATTTATCTGGGAAGCAGTAAGCTCTACCATTGTGAAATCATGGGAGGCTGCTTTGAACCTTGTTGCTTGAAATTGATTTCCAAGCGCTCATCAAACAGATTGCTTTTTGTACGCATCACTCTTCTTTAATTTTACAGATTTTGATGATAGACTGTGGAGCCATTATCAATTTTCTCTTGAATTCGGGTGCAGCAGTCGGTTTCACACAAGTGCTCTGCTGGAGGAGGTGAAGGCTTCATAATATGCAAATTGCTTTATATTTTTCACAATTTTAAACTGCACACTGCAGACGTATGATCAGAGGTGAAAGGCTGGCTAACTGGAAAAGCTTGTCACCCTCCATTTCTTTGTAAAATGAAATGAACAGGCCAGATTTTATTTATTTCTCTTGGGTTTTTGTCCTTGTTTTATGTGGTGTAAAGACAGTAAAACCCAGAGTTTTTAATTAGTTTGAAAAAGACATTCTTTAACATCTTTTTGAGTCTACTTGTAAGAAGTTGAATTTTCGAAAATGAGTTTAATCTTATATGAGTTTGTATACTTTAAAAAAAAAACTTGCCCGCTCAAAGATGACTGTGTTAACATTTCCCAACCATTCCTTTGGCTCTGTGCATCGGCCATATGGTGCCATGTGGTGTTGTTGCACAAGCTGCTCGAAATGCAGAAAATTCAAATTAATTTTCCCCTATAAAATAGAGGGCATCCATTAGAATTTGCATGTTATGTCACAGGAGCCACATGGGGGCCAAACGAGAAAGAGTGGAACTAGTCTGTATGCATTTACCAAGAACTGCTGCAACATCTGTTTTCCTGGACGTCTGCAGTGTTCTGGGGTAATGTGCTTCTAAACTCGGCTGGAGCAGCTTGCTCTTGTTTCATCTGCTCAGTACCACCAGAGCTGACGTGTCACAAACTCACCTTCTGCTGGGGAAAGAAAACAGAGGGCTGGCTGCCTCCTTTAAAACGCTCCTGAGCAAATTGGATGTACAGCACTGCAGCTATGAGATAAAATGGCAGGAAAAAGAAGAAGAGGGATGACTAAATGTTGTGCTTTTCATTATTCAGCAGCCAGAGTCACACTGCACACTGCTGCTCTCAGCCTCCAGCTGAAATATTGCTGTGATAAACCTTTTGAAATCTGTTTTTGAAGAGTGTAAAACTTTCAGAAGAGCAATTTGACTATCTTGTGTTAAAAAGCAATGGAGAAAAATCTTTTAGGAGCTTTGTTCAGCCTATAAAAGATTTTTTTATAACTCTATCAATGGGAATGCCTCTGAAATGGCTGGCGCTATATTCTGCTGTGCATTGTGAAATACAGTAGGAAATGAATCTACCCTGTGATAGTGAGAATATGGCACGGAAACATCTCAGGTGGTCAAGGACAGCAGTGAAAGGACTATGAATTTCCTATGCTGAAAATCATAAACATTCACATTTAGACAAGCTTATATTGCCGTTGCTTGAATTCATCATTGTTTAGGCGCTGTCTTTCATCCATGTTTCTATTACTGATGTATAATAAAGTGCCTAATAAAGATGACAATGATGTACCCACAATGCCAAGATATAAAATCATATAGGCCTATGGAATAGCTTCTTTTTAATTCAAAGTCACAAGACACAAACACAGTATTCGTAAACCAGATACACATAAATAAAGTTATCCTCATCTTAAAACTTGCTAGAAGCACAAAACAAACAAACTCAACAAATCCCTAAGTCTAATTAGAGATTTAGGCTTTCTTGATTGAAATAGCCTTAAGGATAATAGCCTAATGTTTTTTGTTTGTTTTTGCCACATACAGGTGAAACCAGATGTTTACACACACACTGTATAAAATTACATAGAACCATTTTCTTATGGACTGACATTTTGCTGTTTTACTTCAATTAGGGGCCCCAAAATTATTTTGATCTGTTAAATGTCCAAATCTCTATGGGATTGAGATCATGGCTTTGTGGTGGCCACTCCAAAACACTGACTTTGTTTCTTTAAGCCACTTTGTGGCAATTTGGCAGTATGCTTAAGGTCATTGCCTATTTGAAGACCAATTTCTGCCCAAGCTTTAACGCCCTGGTTGATGTCTTGAGATGTTGCTTCAATTTGTCCACACATTGTTCTTTACTCATGATGCTATCTAGTTTGTGAAGATAACCAATCCCTCCTGCAGTAACCCCACCCGCACAACGTGATGCTGCAAACCCCATACTTCACAGTCGCACTAGATCAAGTTTGTCACGATTCTGAGATGTCGAAGAGCGCAACAGCTTGGTGGTAGACAAACTACAGGAGGCAGATATCAGGTAAGTGTTTTTATTTACAGTGAACAAAGGAATAGACGGCGCAGGATCGAGATCTGGAAACACGGAAGAAGAAACGGTAAGTAATATAATGAGGCTGGAGACGAGCGAAAACAAAACAAGTGATTTGAGGCTTACTAATGGTCAGGTGAGGTTCTGCATCAGATGTAGGATCTGTGATTACTTCCCAGGTGAAAGCTTTCAGGTATTTGTATCCAGGAGGAAACACCAGGCAGTTCGAGCTCTCCAGAGTTGAGTGTAGATGAAGGAGACAGGAGGACATCAGTGAGCAATCTTCAAGGCTGGGCTTTAGCAAAGGGAACCGGAACCAGACTGGATCCTCGGCCAGGCAGGAAACTCACTGAGGAAGACGAGTGCACAAGAAAAACAGGTAAGTCAATTTCTTGGTTGACAAACTGATTACTTAAGCTGGCTCGAAGACTTTACCACACGGTAAGCAATGCTCCAGCGCTGATCTGGTTCCCACCACAGCCTTAAATACACCAGTCCATCTGATGCCTCATCTCCTTCAGGTGTGCAGGGGGAAAGTCCAACTCCACCAGCAGGAGGAGCCGGCCACGCCCACCAGGAAGTGCAGAAATCACAGATCACCACAAAGTTTGCCCCTTTTTCCTCCAAATGTAAAGATGGTCATTATGATCAAACAGACAGCCCACAGGACATGTCTCCAAAGATTAAGTTCTTTGTCCCTGTGTGCATTTTAATCTGGATTCTTTATGTTGCCTTTAGAGTAATGGCTTCTTCCTCAATGAGTGGCCTTTCAGCTCGTATTATTACAGAACTCATTTCACTGTGGATAATGAGACTCTCAGCAGCATCTTCACAAGGTCTTTTGTTTTTATTTTGAGGTGGATACACATATTCCAGATAAAAAAAAGGGAATCTCGGGAACACAGAACCGATTTCCTTCCTGACGAGTATCATGGCAGAACATTCCCTATGTCAAACAAAAAAGCAATGTTTTTGAGATGTGCCCTAACCCTTGTAATGAGTTAGAAAGCTGCCCACAACTTTAGTGTTAGGGGATCAAATTTGACCTGTGATTTAACTCAATTAATTAAAGCAATTATTGTTTTTCATCTGATAGCTAACTGAATATGTATTCATATCTATGTAACCATTCATTGGCCCCATGACCTTTCATCTTA
Source organism: Kryptolebias marmoratus (assembly GCF_001649575.2). Lineage (NCBI taxonomy): Eukaryota > Metazoa > Chordata > Actinopteri > Cyprinodontiformes > Rivulidae > Kryptolebias > Kryptolebias marmoratus. Next base: position 5,669,926 of record NC_051430.1, on the reverse strand, counting down.
CAGTATACCACTTGTTTTCAATAATATTAATCCTACTAATAAAACCTGTTTAACTATTTAAATTCACTTACATAAAGTGAGGACAGTGGGTAAGTTTATTTATTTATTTATTTATTTTTATCTGAGCTTAATAGTCTACAATTAATAACATCTGTGGTGTATTGGTCAAAATTGACCTGTATAGATTTATGTTAGGAAAGACAGTCTTTTCTCATTCATAAAATTAACTTTAATTTAATCAGAATCAGAATATTTACCCGCATTTGGCCGGTGGCGGGTGCTAATTTCCACCTTTGGTTAAGAGTAACCTCGGCTTTTTGCCAGTCCCTCACAAGTTTCTCATTCACTCCAAACTTTTTTTGCTGCTCGATTACTGTTTTGGGCTGTATATTTTATTACCTGCAGTTTGTAATATGCAGAATAGGATTTTTTTTTGGCAGCATTTTATTTGTGTTAAGTCTTTCTCAGTTGTCTCTAAGTAAATGTTTATTGTTGGTTTTTTCCGTGGTAGAGGAACAACATAGATGTAAAAAGCCTCGAGGGCCCTCTCAAAGCTGCAAATGGTAACATTTACTTCTTAGTTCATGTCTACGAATGAACATTTATTGCATCAGTCAAAAATTGCATCATGAAGAGGGAAAAGTAAATCTGACTCCTTTAGAGACAGATTTACAAATACATAAACCCAAAAGGGTAGCTTATTCAATTGGCTACTGGTCATTTCATATCTCATCAGCGTTTTTCACACACACACACCCACTCTCTCTCACACACACATGTAAGATACGTATTAAAGGTACGTAAAGATTTGGCAGTCCGATGGAGTAAAACACAAAAATTACCTGCTAGCGGCAGTGCACGTGACTCTCACTCCCCTCTGCGTGAAAGGACAGCAGCAACAAGCTCCCGTTGGCTCACGTACGCCCCCTTCAGTGCGGCAGAGTACTGCCTGCCTCACCCTGTGCCTTTTCACCGCGGTTTTATGTCCCCTCAGAAAAACTAAATATGTTACTAATAAACATTAAACGTAAATGGTTAAAGACATTAACCAGACTGTGGAAAATCAGGCTATATAAACGTATATGCAAACATTATATTGGCGACATGCAGGGATACGGCAACAGGCATGGGCCAATTGTAGTTCGTGATGGATTGCACATTCAGAGGCTCGGCTCGGCTCGTTGCTGCCGCACCTTGCATTTCACCCTTGTATTTGAACAGGAAATATGCAATTTCAGCAATTTTGACTTTAAAAATGTTTGAAAATTCGTCATACATAAAGATAAGTGGACAAATATTAATATTCCTTTAATGCTATCATTTTTTTTTCTTGTCATGATGACCCTCACCTGCCTCCCCTCACCTGCCTCCCCTGACCGCACGTCATCCTTTTCCTCAAAGACATCCTCCTCAGTTTTGTTTAGTTCTCTGTCCTCAATGTCACTATCATGACCAATGATATGACCATTTAATCAAGACAGTAACTCTCTTGATCATGTTGACCAATACTACTACAGAATGAAACTGATAGTATCTCACCCAAACCCTGTTTGTAGATGCCAGTGTTTTTTATTCTTGTCTAAATTCATCATATCTTGCAACAACATTTGTGTTCACATGGAGGTTGGGTGGAATTGTGTGAGTGTGGGCCCATGTAATTATTCTGTGAGAAAGTTTGTGTTCATTTGGGAGAGGGTTGGGGTTGGATGCATGTATCTGTGTGGATGCTGTGGGGCAAATTGACCCATATTTGAACCACAGAGGAGCCCACAGCTTATAGGTGATGCATGCAACAGCCAAATCTGACCTGTAACACCACAAACGTCACCTTTTTAGAGGCCTCCAGAATTGACTAAAATGAAAGACATAATTTTTAAAACAATATTTTGTTGTTATAATATAAAAACAAACAAATAAAAAAGCAAATGGTACTTTTTACATACCAAATACCTAATGTAAAGTCCAGTACTGGGGAACTGATAACTCAACCATGAACAGAATATATTTTAAAATATTAATTTAAGAATTTGGAACTTGTGGGAGCCATGGACTGGTCACACAAATATTCAGGAGCAACTGAAGTAAAGAAAAAGAGGTTAGTGACTGGAGATATGACTAGTGAATTAAACAAGCTCCAACAGGGTGTTACTAACCTCTTTGATAAGCCAGCTGCTCTGCTTCTGAACATGTGAACCTTAAAGTCCTCACAGGAAACTTCCAGGGTGGTTCTTCAACACCACCTGTCCGATGATAAATCTTGTCTGGTAGGCGAAGTTGTGGTCAGAAGTCAGGCGAGGGTCAGAAACACAGAGGCAGGTGTTGAGGTGATCAGGCATAAAACGGGCTGAGGATGATGCTCAAAATCAGAGTTTGTGGTCCATGACCAGAGAGCAGAGATAAATGTAGAGTCTGACAGGGGCGTGTCAGAACAACAAAATCCAGAGGGCAGAAGCAAGGTCAAAACCAAGAGATCAAAAATTGTCAAGAAGATAATGCTGGACATCTACACACAAAAGTACAATTGTTAATCCAGCAGGGTATCTGTGGCTGGAGGGAACTTAAAGAGAGCAGAACACATGTGAGAAGCAGCAAAGCAATAAGCAGGCATAGGTGGGCTGAAAAAACTGATTGCTGTTTGACATATGAGCAGGCATGAAAACAAACAAACTGAAAGCACTACATCTAAACTTGAAAACAACTCAAATTTGACCAAACACAGTATATTAGTTAGAAAGCATCCACAGGTGTTTCTCCAATTCTTAAATATTGTGAACTAACCTATCAGTTGCTTCCAAAGCTATTAAATAGTTATCTATCTGTTGATGTCTTTCTGTCTGTTTTGGGGGGTCTGTGTCATCCCACTGCAACTCACCACACCAGGTGATGATAACTCCCTGCATTTTTACTATTATAGCTTAATATGTTTTTAGAAGTTCATAAATGTCTATATAGGTAAATTGTAAAGAACTCTAACCACTAACACTAGTCTGGCCCTAAATGTACCCACCTCCTTCTCTGTTTCTTGATCTTTCTCTGTATTTAGCCACCTACACCTGTTTCTTCTCTCTTTATTCCACACCAAGCACAGAACATAGCAAACACCATACTAACAGATAAACACCTGTGAATATATGCACACACCTGATTTGGTGTAGTGACTACGCACTAGACGCAGTTCATCTCTTCTCAGCTATGGATGCAATCAGTATCACATGATCTATCCATGCACAGTACAAAGCACAAGGTGAGAACTATGTACTAAAGATTTAACCTGATATGAGTCAAGCATGCATTCTCTTGTTCTCTGTACTAAACCACAGGCAGCTATCGAGCGTAAAGAGGAGCTCACTCAGATAAATTTTGCAAAAACCTAACCTTGTTTGATCCTAGTCACTGAACCTGTAGAAGTGTGATGGTTTAACATCTTATTTAAATCTACCCTACTCCAACAGACTCTTTCTGACTGCACTATAACACCTACACAAATACTCACCTCGTTCCCCGTCCTGTGAAGACTGAACCTACAAGGAATTTTCAGTTAATTTCACCCAAAGGCCATGGGAGGGTTAATGACTATGAGCAGTTTCGTCCTTCACTTCTTGAAGAAACTTGACAGGACCTTCCACCTCTTGACATGTGAGCTGGCATGTTGATATCAGTGAGTTGAAATGTAGTGAGTTAGTCAGGTGCAGTGAGTTTGTGAACAGTGAAACTGACCTGTCCTGATCTAGTGATGAAAAAAATTCTTGGAACTTTGAGATATAGCAACTCTTTCAGGTTTTATGTAAGTCAACAGTTTTAGATGATCCCATGGGATCATTGCTCTAGAGAGTTTAATCTCATCAGCAGATGCTTCCTGTTTAAATATATATATATATGTATGTTACTGTTGCGTACCGTCCCATCATAAAACACTCTCAGAAGCCAATGGATTGGATGAAGAGGTACTTTACTGCAAATGAGTCGTTCAGAGCACAAACATAGTGTGGTTAGCTCCTCTACTGGTATGGATATCTATAGGAAAAGTTACATTGAATTTAGTATGCCGTGAGCAACACATACAAAACGGAAAATGTAGCATGTTCTATGTTGCTACATGACTATGTGTATTAGAAAAAAATCTCACGTCAGCTTTTTAGTGTACTTTATAATACTGTTTCAGAAGAGAACCGGACTGTATGACTTACCACAGCAGAGAGCTAGACAGACTGTGGGGAATTTCCAGTTTCCTGTCACATTTACAGCCTACCAATGGAGAGTGCCAAAGACCACTCATCACAGGATGACTATAATACATATTTTAGTAGGAATTTCAGAACAATAATTTAAGTATTTCTTACACCCGTTACTCACACACACACACACACACACACACACACACAAGTATATATATATATATATATATATATATATATATATATATATATAT
>NC_051430.1:5660442-5664938 GCF_001649575.2 Kryptolebias marmoratus | reverse complement strand
AGGAGCACGAGAAACTGGAGAAATACCAGGGCCTCAGAGAGGAACTGGAAAAGGCCTGGAAGGTAAAGACCACAGTGGTGCCTGTGGTCATCGGGGCCCTCGGGGCAGTCACCCCCAAACTGGAGCAGTGGCTACAACAGATCCCAGGAACAACGTCAGACATCTCAGTCCAGAAATGTGCAGTTCTAGGCACAGCCAAGATACTGCGCAGAACCCTCAAGCTCCCAGGCCTCTGGTAGAGAACCCAAGCTCAGAGGATGAAACAAAGACCACCCGCGGAGGGTGAGAAGGGAATTTATTTTTTTTTTATATATATATGCTTCATCGCTTGGACTCTGGTTAGCTTTTGCGAGTGTAACTAACCTTGGCACTTTATCTCATAGGTTGTTAATAAGTGGAGTGTTAGAATAATATATTCAGTAAGTAAATGATTAATTTAATAAGGGAGTTGTAGGTTATCAGTTGTCTCTTGCTATAAGACAGTAATTTTATTTGCAACATAAATGAGAATTTGAGATCAATTTGTAAATAAATTTAAATAATTTCAAAGAGTTCAGCTAAGGTTTTTCCTCCCACTGTTTTGTTTTTATTTAGCTTATATGAATCTATTGCCTTGTACTTAAATATTACTGTGTGAAAAAACTGTAATTTTGCTGTTTTTCAAAGGCTTTTGAGGGTTAAGAACATAACAAAAGATAAAACTACGCCTACACTTAAAATACAGGTGCAGCAAATACCTGTGATCAAAGCCTGCAGTTAAAAGTTAGATTATAACAGACTATCTGACCAACTTTGATTCTTTCCAAAGAATCAGTGGCAGCCAGAGCCACTAAACTATCACATATATTATATATATAATATTGGTACATTTTAGCTTTTCAATAACTTCTTGTCAATGTTAGTTAATATTAACTGTTTTTCAAACAATAAGACAATGATAAACTTGTCTATAGAAATAAATGTTTGGGATTGTTATACTGATCAAAAAAAGCAGAGATGCTGAAATTCATTCCATGCAGAACTTGTTGTGAAATGAATGTAGAAACCACACTAGTCCTGTGGATCTAACTGTTGCTAACTTAAAGCTAACTTGATGGGAACTGAATGCTAACTTGTTAAAAACATGAACAGAGTAAACTAATCAACAGCAGTCTCAGACTATGACATTAGTTTAATCACACATGGATTGTCTGTATATTTTCATCAGTAACAAACTGCTGTGAATCACAAACTGATCTCAGGCTGTCGGCCTGTAAGCAGCTCAGACCTTTTAATGACAGCGTGTCTTCACAGCGTCATGTTTGAAGTTAAACTTCCTGTTTCTCGTCTCCTTCTCTGCGGCGATGTCCTCCTCTCCATTTTGCCTTCTTTTAAAATTAAAAATACTTGCTGGCAAAAGGTCCTGTTTTTTTGGCATGAAGCCTGTCCACCTCATTAATGAGGGTCAGAGCGGTGCTCCTCTTTGAAGTGGTCCAAACCCAAGTTCTGACAGTAATTACCACATCAAAGATTATGGATCCAAATCTGATAAACAATTAGTTCAATTGTACTGAACAATGTTGTATCAGTATTCATCCACTCACTGATGAATTGGTGAATGCTCGTGAACCTTAGAGGCTCTGTGGATGTCACACATCAAGAGGGTCACCGAAAAAGCCAAAAACACCCGAGTGGTTTCTTCAATGTTTGGTATTTTAAAAAAAAAGCTATGTTTTTGTTTTATTTTTTAAAATTTTACAACAAGCATATTTTATGATTTTCTTTCAACTGATGTTGGCTTCAAAACACTTTTCAGTTCAGCTTTAATGATATAACCATTAAAAGCCATTATCCCCTTCCTCTTGTACCAAGGGGATGAATGGAAAACAGCTTTTAACACTGACAAGCCATTACAAATATCTGGCGATGTCTCTGGGACTGAAAAATGCTTCAGTAGTTTTCCAGCCCTTTAGTTAATGACGTGCAACAAAACATGATTAACAAGTATGTGTTTGATTTTCAATCTGATTTTCAGCACGTTTCTTTTGTTCTTCTCCACCTGCTCCAGAATCCATTGTTTGTTCAGACAGAAAAGTGTGAGTGTGAAACCAGTGTCTTCTTTCTTGGCTTTGTCTTATTTCTAGATAAGATCAAAGAGGAGTCTATGCAGTTTGAGACTGGCTAGTGCCACAAAACCAAAAACACCTCCAGCAGTTTTGAGGTTTTGCGAATTTCTATTTGCACTTTATAAAGAGATACATTTCTGTGGCTGCAGCCATACATCAGCTGGCATCTTCCAAGGGTTGTTTTCACTAAAGAGATGAGACAGAAAAGTCCCTTACAAAAATAAAGGGCCAGTTTACTTTAGTCCAGATTATTTTGAGATGAAAAATAATGGATAACAAACAGTAAATGTAGATAAAATATGCAGGTGTATTCAGATAAAGTGGAACTGTACAGTTGTGCTTTTATTTGTGCAAGAATATGAAGTTCTTTGCAAAGAAAAGCAGGAATGTAAACATTTTATTTGTTTTATAAGGACTTGTACAGTCTAACTGCTGCTGGAAGGAAAGATCTTCAGTATCAGTCCTTTGTGCATTTGGGATGCAGCGGCCTATCTCTAAGGGAGCATTCCAGTGCTTTTACAATGTCATGCTTCGAGTGAGAGACACTGTTCAGGACTGATGTCAGTTTGGCTACAGTTTCCCCGTTTTCTACTACTTGCATTGGATTGAGGGAGCATCCCAGGACAGACTTGGTTTTTCTGATGAGCTCATCCAGCCCCTGATGGATAGAGTCCTTAGAAGCAGATGAAATGAGGTGTGGCTGAGAGGTGTGAAGTTGGAGGATGTGGAGTGAGCAGGAGGTGAAGACAGGGGTTGCTGCAGCAGGGAGAACAGGGCTAGAGAAGTGCAGGCTGTCGATCAAACCTGTTGAAGAATGGATTTAAATCAAACATCCACATTTTGTCTCCTACAGCCTAGGACTTAGGTTCTTTGTGGCCTTAAATGGTGTTCAGGCTCTTCCAAACACTCCTGATGTTAATCTGCTGTATCTATCTAACATTCAAAAGTCTCATTAACCCTCCTGTTCTTGAGGTTGCAGACCTTACGTGGGGGACTTCAGGTCTGTGTTTTCCATTTTCTTTGGAATTTGAGGACCAGTTGACTGATCGGCCATAAACTCTACAAAATAGGTCGGTCTTAATCTTTGTACACTCGTTATGAAAATAATAATAATAATAAAAGAAACAGATCCGTAATGTGCATCTGTGAGCCCCTGAGAAATGCAATCTCTCAGGACAAAGGGTGTGTGTGTGTGTATCATTAAATAAAGCGACCAAATTTAAACTTATTGCAAAAAAAAAGACATTTTCTGGTGTAGTTCCTCTGTGTTCTCTTTTTTGGTATATTTACACATTTATTTCTTTTTTATCTATTTGTTATTTGGTTTTCCTCTTCACCTTTTATTGGTTTATGCTTATTTTTTAGTAGTGGTATAGTGAAAGAGCAAAAATCTTGAAGCAATTTGGGGAGAAAAATAAATTTAAAAACAAAAGTGGTATCTGGATCTCAAAATGTCTTGCTCTGGCCTTACTGTTAATTTTGTTGTGACTGGTCAAAGTTTTTGTGCACAAGATTTTCTTATATTTGGTTGTACACACACCCACACACACATATTGAATCAAATGCAGCATTTACCAAGTTGATGCTCTGTCCCCACTCCTGTTCTGCATTGGCCTGGACCCCCTCAGCCAGATGATTTCAAAGAGTGGCTATGGATGCTGGTTCCAAAGTGGAACAGTCATCAGTCACCTCCTGGATGACATCAAGCTGTATGCCAAAAGTGAGCAAGACATGGATTCATTGATCCACCTCACCAGGATATACAGCAAGAACATTGGTTTGTCATTCAGACTTGATAAGTACAGCCAAATGGTGTCCAAGAGAAACGAGGTTGAACTTCCTGAAGGCAACATTGCAGATGTTCAGAACAGCTACAAGTACCTTGGAGTCCTACAGACAAATGGCAACCAGGATGAGGTCACAAGGAAGACAGGCATAGCTAAAATACATACAAAGTGACAGGAACGGTGGAGACGGAGGCAAACCCAGAATGCAGACTCATATTAAAAAAAGAAAAACTAATTTATTGAACCAAGGAAACGAACGAAAACAAAAAGCTGAAGTGTCAGCAAACCGACAAGAACTAAATAAAAATACATAATGGAACCAAAACTCAGAGAACCAGGAACACGGAGTGACGCAAACAAGAGACAAACATCAAACAAACCTTAGACAATGGACCAGCGAGGTATGGGAAGAGTGACCGGGTTTTTAAGACTGCAGATAACGAGGTGAGTGGGAACAGGTGGAATGATTACTTATTCGGGACAGGTGAAGATGGGCGTGGCTAACAGACAAATGAATGACTGGGGAAGAGTGGAAATGAGAACACAAACACAAGGAGGACAGAATCAAGAAGAAAACAAAAACCAGATAACTAAAAATAGAAAA
>NC_051430.1:5611416-5646620 GCF_001649575.2 Kryptolebias marmoratus | reverse complement strand
CACCTGTTTAGAGTTGCTTATGGCTAAATTAGAGTTAGAGTGCGGGGTTTTGATGTCTTCAATGTTTTTCTCTTTCTTACTGTTTATTCAATGTCACATGCTGTTTTTATTTTGTTTTTATTTTTTTTAATTATGTAAAGCACCTTGAAATGCCTTGCTGCTGAAATGTGCTATACAAATAAAATTTGATTGATTGATAGAAGCCACTGACATCAAGAGACCAAAGCTTCTCACAATGCACGGAGGGTTTCTCTCTAAATCCAGCACCCTGAGACTGTGCACTAAGAGAAAGGAGGGCTAGTGAGCATCAGAGCCACTATAAAGGATGAAACAAGAGCCATTTTTTTGTTTTGTTTTTGCTATATCTTTTCTGTACAATTATACAACAAATTTGAAAGAAAGCTAAAACAGGATAACAAGCCATTTATGCTAATTGCTGCTCCAGAATTTTTTATGGAGGGCAGTGCAAGACATTTAATCCAATATTACCTCAGAACTGGTCATTGTGTGAAATTTGAAAGATAGAGAAACAGAAAGAACAACTTATTTTCCAGTGTAGTGAGGAGGTCAAGGTTCGAACTCAGAAACTGAGAGGGAGATTGTATCAGAATTCTGGAGAGATAAAACATAAAGAGTTTAAAACATTTGAGGTACAATGATCCACAGTTTTTCTTCACAAAAGTAGTAACAGTTCGAAGACCACTTATTGTCAGGAGGGGCCGAGAGTTTGGCGATCCCAATGGGCAGATTCATCAAGGTTGGAAGGAAAAAATAAAAATTTATTTTTAAATAAAAGAACAAAAGCAAGGCTGGTGGGGCAGCAAAACAGAACAATAACAAAATATCCAAAATGTGTCAAAATGACATGACAGGGCAGGACACGGGAGGAATCTGACAACATGAACAAAAGACAATGAACCAGCAAGTAAATGGAGGAAATGACCAGGTTTTAAATCAGAGGTTAATTAGGGCAAGTGAGCACAGGTGAGTGGTTACAACTAGTAACAGGTGAAGATGGGCGTGGCAGGAAAACAAGAGACAACCTGAGTAGAAGTGAATGATGACAGGAACACAAGAGGCAGAAACAATACAAAGACAAAACATAAGAACAATAAGCCCAAATACAAAAGAAACCTCAAAGAAAAAAACAAAACAAAAGCCAAATCCTGATGGGAGCCCCCTCTCAAAGGACAGCTCCCAACATCCCAAAACAAAAAAATACCTAGCATGGGAGGGTGGTGGGGGGAAAAACAAAACAGGATGGAGTGAACAAAACCAGAGTGAGACAGAGGTCAGAGGTGTTGTTCGGGACCCTCTGAGAGGCAGGCAAGACAGAGGCGTCATCTGGGACCCTCACGAAAACACAGGGGCTAGACATCCTAAAAGTCCCACCGATCCTCGGGGCAGATATCCAGGAGGGCCTAAAATCCCTGGAGGTGGACGTCCTAGGGGGCCTGATGGCTCTGTAACATGGGATCCAGGAGGCACAAGAGGGTGGGACCCTGGTGACTCTGGAACATGGGAACTTGGAAGCTCAGGAACATGGGAATTTGGAGGCTCAAGAGTGTGGAATCCCGGAGACTTGAGAGCAGCCTCGACCCCCTCTGGAGGAGCCTGATGAGAAGTGTCGACCTCGACCCCATGTGGAGCGGCCTGGTGAGAGGCATCGACCATGACCTTCTTGGAGACACTGGTAAGTGGAGAGGTGCCGTCGTCGCCGACCCCACTGAGACACTGGAAGGTGGAGCGTCGTCATTGCAGACTCCCACAGAGACACTGGAAGGTGGAGCGTCGTCATTGCAGACTCCCACAGAGACACTGGAAGGTGGAGCGTCGTCATCGCCGACCCCCACAGAGACACAGGAAGAGTAAACAGTTTGCGAGACTGGCCCTGGAGATGACGAGATTTGTCAGGTCTTGGTGATTTGACAGACTTGGCTGGCTTGGGCTTTGAAGGCACTGCAGGCAGTGCTGGAGGGACTGAAGGCTCTGCAGACGGCCCTGGAGGCTCTGGAGATGCTGAGAGCACTTTTACAACTTATAGACTTCAACATACTTAGTTGTTGAATAATAAACAAAAGATAGTTGAATTACAGGTTTTATTTTATTCGGAGTCTGGTGATCACACAGACACTAGCTCTGTGTCTTAAACAAAACTATGTATTTTGCCCTCCAACCCTGTTCCAAATTTTATGATCAAGACAGAAAATATGAGTTGTTCATTTGTGTAAACAGTTGAGATGAAAGACATGAGTACTCAGATTCCTGGAGACAACATGTGAATCACACCTGCTTAACAAAGACCCGATGACTGAATGACTGGATGACTGATAAACGAATGAAGCTGACAATGATGTGGAAGGCTGTTTCTGAGAAAAACCACAACATTGACGTCAGTACTACACTGAAAGCTGAGACCTGGACAGATCTGTGTTTTCCATATAAAAATGAATGGCTTGCAAAATTTGTTTTGGAGAAGTCTAAATGCTATGTTTGAAATCTAACTCTGAGTGCTTGTTCCCTCTTACGATGAACTCCTAAACACAACATTTTATTGACTCTGCTCAAAATAGATACACAAGTTGTAAACTGGGGTTTTCCAGGAAATTCTGACACAGGAGAAACAGTATGTGGTGTCCCAGTAGACAGAGGTAAAAAAAAAAAAAATTACAGTAAACATCAACACAGATCGAATATGATATTGAATTAAAGGAATTTACTAACCTTTTCTGGAAAGCTAATTTTGCACATCACAGAAACTGTGTCTGTGTTTGCGGGAGATCAAGTTTTACAAACTAAAATGATAATGAATGATAGTGTTTCCCATCCCATAAGAATGTATGTAGATGATGCTGACTTGGAGGACTTTGGTGAAATACTATCCCTTTCAGCATGTGAAATACATTTGAGCTGTATTTATCTTTGTTTTATCAAATCATTTGTTGAGTGATGCAGCTTAGCATGCAATGTAAAAATTGAATGATCGTTTGTGTGCAGTAGATGCACACAACATACAGCTTTAGAGGAAGGACAGAAGTTTGACTGATTTGTCATTAGTTATCTTCCTGTTCCATAGTAGGTTGTTCTCAAGTGTTTTTTTTTTCTTTTTCCTTACACTTTCTTTGTTTGTTTTGCATGTTGTGAAAAAAATTAAAAAGGAAGAAAAATCATTATGTGCAACAGCTATGCAGTGGTTGGAAGCTGTGGCTTTTTCCAAACAAGAAGCTGATGATTGGTCAACATTTATCAAAAAGGAAGGAAAAGTTTGCTTCCCCTTCCCCAAATGTTCAAACTGAAAATAAACTTAATCTTGTTCAAATTATATTATGCAAGAATAAATGGTAATAAATTAGTTAACTCATTAACCATCTACTGCAGGCATTTTTGTTTCAACATGGGGAAAAAAAATATAGTGCGTGTCTATTACTTAAAATAACACATTTTTTAAAATATATATTTTAAATGTGACTTTTTGGGATGTATTTTGAGGTGCACTGTTAAATATCAACATTGTGCAGCAATGGGAATATTATATTTTTATTTCTTATGCAGTTCAACATGAAATTTATGTAACATGGATTTACCTGTTTTTTCAATAGAAAATGTTAAAATAATTTCTTAAACTCATTTACATGCTTTTTATACTGGCAGAATGTCGTTGGCAGAATAGCCACGTGTGCCCTATTCTTAGCCCTCCATTCAGCTTTGCCATAGAACATTAATGGGTTCATGCTTCGAAGAGAAATGTGATTTTCAAAACAACAAAAAACATGAACCAAACATATCTGTCCTGTGCTTTGTGATCACTCCTGTTGCCTCACAGGAAAAAAGTCCCTGGTTTGAGTCCAGGGTTTTTCTGTGTGGAGTTTGCATGTTTTCCCCAGGTGTGTATAAGATTTCTGTATTCTGGCTTCCTCCTACAACACCAAAACATGGATGTTCAGCCTAACTGTAGACTCTAAATTGTTTTTAGAAGTGAGTTTGAGTGTGTGTGGTCTCCATGTGGCCTTATGATGGACTGGTGACTTGTCCTATATGTGCCATGCTTCTGAAAACTTGAATGTGACAAAATGGCATCAGTGTTTGAGGTTTGCTATCTGACGCTTCCCATGTTTTATTTATTTTTCTTGCATGTCTTCAACTCTATTACAAGTGTCAACTCTTTCATTGTGTACGATCGCCAAACCTTGCTGGACATTGGAGCCTTTACTGAAGATGTATTAATGGGGAACTTTACTGGACATAAAACCTTGACCCCGTTGCTATTTGGCATTCCAGCTCATCTGTGTCGTGTTTGGACTCCACCTTTCCATCGAAAGCGAGTCTGCCGCCATCGCAAACACAGCGGTTGGCTGCTAACATTAAAGGCTACTTTAAGGGGCTGTTTCCCAGCCTCCTTCAAGATGTACGGGCTGGTGCCTCGCCTGTTTTTCCCATTACATCTATTGGACCCCGTGGATCCCTGTCTGGTACTTGTTGGCGGCGGCCAAAATCAAGTTTTCCAGCCCCGTGGTCCCTGTTCTCCTCGCCCCTGTAGACAGAGGGTGAGTCATCATAACCTACGGCCTCTGTGTCAGGAGTCCCGGACAGCAGCTGAAGGCATAGACCCGCAGGTCCCTGCCAGGATCGGTTTGATAAATGCTAGGTCACTGGCAAATAAAACTTTTGTTTTAAGGATTTCTTCTCCTCTGAAGGATTAGATTTCTTATTCATAATGGAATCATGGACAAATGGCTTAGCTGAGTCCAGCATTTTTAAGGAACTTATACCGCATACAAGAAAGTCATTCATAAAGCTAGAACTGTATATTATTCATCTTTAATAGAAGAGAACAAGAACAACCCCAGGTTTCTGATTAGTACTGTAGCTAGACTAATGAAAAGTATTATCTCTGTTGAGCCATGTATTGCTAAACCTCTAAGTAGTGAGGACTTTATGGCATTCTTTATAAACAAAATTATTGTAATTAGAGTGAAAATTCACACCATCTATCCTACTATTGCCTCTGATTTTCTGTCAGATGAAGCAGCTTTTGAAGTGTCACTAGAACCTGATTTGTGTTTGGACTGTTTTTGTCCTGTTGAGCTTTCCAAACTGTCAGAAATAATACCTTCATCCAAACCATCAACATGTCTGCTTGATCCCATCTTAATCAGGCAGTTCAAAGAGGAATTTCCCCTAATTAATATTCTCATTTTAGATCTGCTTAATCTGTTTCGAATGAATTGTTATGTACCACAGAGCTTTAAGGTTCCTGTAATTAAACCTTTACTTAAGAAACCTGATCTTGATTCAGGAGTTCTGGCAAATTATAGCTGTAGTAACAACTAATATGATCAGAAGGTGGCTTTTAAGGGCCGCTCTGCCCAAACTGGCTAAAGGCCCACCCCTAAACCTGAAATCAGACAACTATGTTGGGATAAAAGACTTGGAGAACTACAGAGCCCCTTGCTTGCATGGCCCATTTCACACAGCAGCAAAAGTGGTTGAAAACATCACTTGTATTTATGATAATCACTGCAGAAAGGCCCCACCTCCTTAGGATCCAAAATACAGTGCACAAAACAACAAACAGCCTCATTAAATGAACTTTTTCTGACCTACTGGTGAGTGGGTCGAATAAGTGAGATCATTTCACTTCATTCATTTACAATAATAATGTGAAATTCATGTATAGTAAGTGGTGTCTAATATTATTGGTTGATATTGGATGGTGAGATGGCGAGCAATACTTTGCTTTACTCCCAGACTTAGGTCTGACCATTTTAAATTTTTTGTTACCGTATTTTCCGGACTATAAGGCGCACTTGGAAGTCTTCGATTTTCTCAAAAAACGACAGTGCACCTTACAATCCGGAGTGCCTTATATATGTAAGAAGTCGTAATGTTTTAGTACGACTTTGTTAAACTACAAAGCTGCACTGCTCGCAGCATTAAGGCTCAGTTATAGTCACACAGGGCTCTGTGCACGGACCTGAGTGAGCGGTGGAGCCGTTTATACTTGATGCTCGGTGCAGTATTCTTCTGTGAGCTTTGAACCGTTTGATTATCTCTGTGATCTCTCATAGAGGGATCATAGAAATGCTGATACAGTCGAACCAGCTCTGCTAGAGCACCGAAATCCTCCATTTTGAATGGAGCGTGGTGCATGCGATCCGCACAAAGATACAAAATTTGGTAGGTGCACGAGGGTGCGCCTTATTATCCGGTGTGGTTTATATATGACAAAAGTTTGAAAATGGACCATTCATTGACAGTGCGTATATAATCTAGTGCGCCCTATCGTGCGGAAAATACAGTACTTCTGTGGGTGGCGCTGCTCTGACAAATGCAGCTTCACAAACACTGTCACCCCTCTTTGTGCTATGCGCGAAGAGGGGTGACAGTGTTCCAAATGTTTTAAAGCCCCACTATGTTTTTTAGTTGTGTCTGACTCATATTCCATGAAACTCCTTATTTTCCTGCATGTAGACAATTTATGAGAGGAGAGGAGTTTCAAATATCACCACCATCCACCACTGGATATAGCACTCCTCAAAACTTTGTGAAGCCATGTAGAACTGGTCAGAAACATGCACTCTTGTATTAACTCATGTAACACCCTGAACATACTCTTCCACACAATTAACCACAAACCTGTAAAATTTTTACCTGGTATTTTGCCATGTTGGGCAATAATGCTCATAAAATTAACAGTCTTGATGAGTCCCTTGAAAACAAAACTGTTCTGATTGTTGAAAGATTTTAAAATCTCACACCTGTAATGATGGAGGTGCGCAATATGTTTTTACATAATCTACAGTTGTGGTCTCACAAGGAGGCCTCTGTTACTAGCATTACAGAAGGAAACAGAAAACTTTACTTCTGTCATGTATTGCTTGAACTGTCTGCTGACCGTCCTCAAGGCCCAAATTGGCCAAGGGACAGAGACGTTTTGTTATGCTCCATCGCCTCTTATATGCCAGCTCTCCACTGTGTCCCCACTACAGACAGGATGAACGGTGGAGTACATAAAAACCTCTTTGAAATCCATCCACAAACAGAAGCACCCAATCTCTGATCCACTGGATACTGCCTCGTGGGGTCTTGTGGTGAGTGTGTTGTCTTGGGCAATGGAGACGCCAACTCCCCCACCTGTACGTCTCACAAGGTCCAAATCTGTACTCACTCAAGTGTTAAAAGAGGAGGGGACTGGTGTAAAAGTTGTCTGTGTAGACATTATAGTCAGACTCCAGGTAGTCTTGATCAGTTTTGTTACAACATCAAAACCTTCTTCTCTTGTGCCATCTTGGACTTGCCCGTGTAGAACTTGAGGTCGATGGTGCAGCCATTTATGTCAGCAAGCACAAAAAACTTCAACCCTAACTTTGTTGACTTGGTCTTCATGTACTACTTAGTTTCAGTCCTCTCATGAACTGCACAGTTCTATCTTGGTTGGTATAAGGCTTTCCACCTCATGTGTACCATCTCCATAAGAGGTCTCACATAGTGGAGGTAGTCGTAATCCTCTGTGCCCTTTTTTTCATTATTTTTCTCATTTTCCTCTTGGTTACTCATGAGGAGATTGGATAAAATGGCCAGGAACTGTTCTTGGTGCGTGATGGTGGTAGGGAATCCTACATGTAAAATGGTTACCTACACCAAAAGTCAGTAATCTTTGGCAGTTGCAAGACTGTCTTGTACAGCACCAAGTCATTGAATTTCTTCATGTTTTTTGGAGTTATAACAGTCCAGTTTCCCTTTCAGTCCATAAGTTTCCCTTTCTCAAGGTTTTTTGTCTGCGATCTTATTTATGTTTCTACAAAGAAGTTTCAAAAGTGCAGCATCAAAAAGGTTGAAAACATTTCACACGGTGATAGGTTTCACATATACAGAGGGGGTTGGATACCGCATGTTATGATCATGTCTCTTTCTCATGCATTGCCATGCCTCTAATCATTACTCATTCTAGTCATCTATATCCCTATCCTGATTGTCTCTCCCACACCTGGTCCATGTCCTATATATTCTCTCCCTCTCCTCTCCTCCAGTGCCAGATTGTCGAAAGCATTATGCGAGTAGTTTTCCAGCGATTTCTGACTGACTTCCTGTGCATCCACCTTGTTCACGACCCCCGGATTCCCCCTCGTGCCTTGCCCCTGTCGGATTGTTGCTGGAGGACTGACACCTGGACTACGACCCCTGCCTGTTTACTGGACCCAGACTCTTCGCCTGCCTCTCTGGTTAAGTTCGTCGGTCTCTGCCCTTCCAGTTCTGACCCTCGCCTGTCTGACTACGAGACTGTTCTTTCGCCTGTGACTTACCTGCTGTGTTCGCCAAGCCAAAACTCTGCTCAGTTTCCTCTGGTGGTCATCCTCCTCCCGTTGTTCCACTAGGCCGCCCGCCGTCCAGTACTCCATGTGCCGCCATCAATATATCTGTTATTCAATAAAGCTACGTTAACCTTCCGCTCATGTGCTGTGATTGAATTGCTGGATCCTACTAGTGGTCCTTGTCAACCGCGGCTGTGTTTTGAAGTGAACTGTGAGGGTTGAGGGACTCCATTATCAGATGTGGCTCATTACTGTTGGAGGACCCATATTCTGCAACTGACAACAAGCTTTTAAACACTGGGCAGCACGATTTGCTCCAGAATGCCTTGAAGGTCTTGAGATTTCATTGGACCCTGCACTGATTCGACACACCATGTGTCAGATGCAGCAAAGTAGCTCTAAAATATAACTAAGTCTCCTACTCCTTTCTCCCTTTGTATGTTTCTTTTTTTAGCATTTATTATACTAGGCAAAACATTAAGAGCAATTTATTATTTATGGTGTCGGCCTGGAAGCTGTTAGAAGGCATTTGAAAGGGTAAAGGGAAAAGGGAAGCAATACAAAACAAAAACATGAACAACAACAGTTAATGTGCCTGTGACTATAGAGCTAATGGGACTTGCTGCCAAAAGCTCCAGTTTTGTCTCATCTGTCCAAAGGACATTCTCTCAAAAACTGTGGCTCTTCGTTATTCTGTTTGGCAAATTCCAGTTTTGCTTTTTTGTGTTTTGGTGTCCTCCTCAGTTGCCTTCCATTAAGTCCACTTTGACTGAAACAGTTAAGAATGGTCACTGATGTAGTTTGACTTTGGAGTTCACCTCTAATCTCTTTGGAAGTTGTTCTGGGCTTTTTGGTTACCATTTGAATTGTCCATCTTTTCAATTTTGCACCAGTTTGTCTCTTGTGGCACATCTGGGAGGTTAGTCAATGTCCAGTGAACTTTCAATTTCTGAATAGTCTGTGGAACTGTGGTCACAGGAAAATATAGCCTTTACCTATAAAATCCATTTATCCATCCATCTATCCATCCATCCATTTTCCATACCCATTTTTCCATGGAGGGTTGTGGGGGAGCTGGATTCTGAGCCAACTCTGTCCTTAGCTTTCTGTGCTCCATGTTCGTTAGTAAGTAAGTAAAAATTTATTTGTATAGCACATTTCAGCAGCAAGGCATTCAAAGTGCTTTACATAATAAAAACATCAGTAGAATCATTACAATAATCAAAAACATTACAATCATCAAAAACATCATTACAATCATCCCCCCCAAAAAAATCATAAAAATCATCGAGCAGATACACTTGATAGTCATAAGGAGATGGTCAGTATGTAATAAGATATTTTGTTCAGAGCAGCTTTTCACCTGAATTAGTTTGCAGACTACTAATCAAAGGCAGCTCTAAACAGGTGAGTTTTCAGCCTTGATTTAAAGGAATTTAGTGTTTCGTCTGTTTTGCAGTTTTCCAGGAGTTTGTTCCAGATTGATGGTGCATAGAAACTGAAAGCTGCTTCTCCTTGTTTGCAATGGTTGCAATAATCCCGCCTGAGGTTGATGGAGAGACTTATTTCTGGCACAGGTGACGCATGCGTTCACAAATTCTTTAATGTCGGCTGTCATAGTAGGCCACCAAAAATGTCTTTTAGTGAAGGCCAACATTCTAGCAATACCGGGGTGACAAGTGAATCGATGATTATGAACCCAATCCAAAACTTTCCCAATAATTCTTCCAGGGATGTATCTCCTACCAGGAGGTCCAGTGCCTGGATCTGGTTCTGACTGCTGCGCCACCGAGATGGTGTTCTCTATTTCCCAGGTAAGAGAACCGATGAAACAGGGGGACGGGAGTACACAGACATCTGCCTTGGAAGAGTTGAAAGCCGAGTACTGTCTGGAGAGGGCATCATGCTTGATATTTCTGGATCCGGGTCTGTAGGTAATAGCAAAGTTGAATCGAGCAAAGAATAATGACCACCGGGCCTGTCTAGGATTGAATCTTTTGGCATTCTGTAAGTATGTGAGATTTTTGTGGTCTGTCCAAAACACAAATGGTTCATTAGTACCCTCTAACCAGTGTCGCCATTCTTCCAACGCTAACTTGATAGCCAGAAGCTCATGATTACCCACATCATAATTCTGTTCAGATGGGGATAAACGTCTGGAGAAAAAGGCACACGGGTGAATCTTATCATCAGTAGACGATCGCTGAAACAGCACTGCCCCAACTCCAGTATCTGAAGTGTCCACTTCGACCAAAAACTGCTTATCTGAATCTGGATGACTGATGATGGGAGCCGAAGAGAACAGAGTTTTGAGTTTACCAAATGCCATGTCTGCTGCCGGGGACCAGGTGAATGTGCGGAGTGTGGAAGTAAGTTGCGTCAAAGGGGCGGCCACTCGGCTGTAATCTTTGATGAAACGTTGATAGAAGTTTGCAAAACCCAGAAAGCGTTGGAGTTCCTTACGACTGGAAGGAATGGGCCATTCAGTGACTGCTCGAACCTTTTTCGGATTGGTGCAAAACTGTCCTCTTTAAAAATGAATTCCAAAAAAGAGACAGTGGAGAGATAGAACGCACACTTCTTTGCCTTCACGAACAGTTTGTTTTCATAAAGTCTCTGTAACACTACCCTGACGTGAGTTTTATGAGTCTCCAAATCACAAGAAAAGATTAGTATATTGTCTAGCTATACAAACACAAAGACGCTGAGAAAATCCCACAAAACATCATTAATAAGAGCTTGGAAGACAGCCGGGGCGTTGGTGAGACCAAACGGCATCACCAGGTACTCAAAATGCCCCAATGGTGTCTTAAATGCCGTCTTCCACTCATCCCCCTCCCTTATCCTTACTAAATGATACGCGTTGTGTAAATCCAGTTTTGAAAATATGGTCGCTGAGTGTAATTTTTCGTGCACAGAGTCAATTAACGGAAGAGGGTATTTGTTTTTAATAGTAATTTGGTTCAAACACTGAAAATCTATGCAAGGTCTGAGAGACTTATCTTTTTTCTCAACGAAGAAAAACCCTGCTCCCACAGGGGAGGTAGATGGCCGAATAATACTCGAAGCTAATGAGTCGTTAATGTAACTCCTCATAGCCTCCCTTTCAGGGCCAGAGAGATGGTACAACCAGCTAGAGGGAAGCGGAGCCCCGAAAACAAGTCAATCGCACAGTCATAAGGTCTGTGCGGGGGAAGAGAGAGAGCCTTGAGTTTGCTAAAAACTGGTGCCAAGTCGTGATAAGATTGAGGAACATTGGATAAATCTATATCCTCCAACCTTCCTAACAGACTGAGCACCAGCCGATCTCAGACAGTGCATTAAACAAAAATCACTCCAGGAATCAACCCGTCTCTCAGCCCAATTGAGTACCGGATTGTGTTTTTGCAGCCAGGGAAAACCAAAAATAAGTTGCGGAGACAAAGCAGAGAACACATAAAACTCACCAGACTTGTGATGGTTACCGGAGACCAGGACTTGTAAATTAGTGACACGATGAGTTATCTGCGAAATAGATTGTCCCGTAAGTCCAGTCCAGTCTGATCCACAAGGTTCTGGGAGATGAGGTTTAACTCGGAGCCAGAGTCCACCATGGCAGCAATAGGTAAGGAGGTCTGTTCAGTGATGATATTTGCTGGAAGAGAAAGTGGAGATGTTGGGGAAAATTTAACGGACCCGGCAGATCTTCCCCCTCTACTGACTGGCAGAACCGTTTCCCCGAACCGGGCAATTGGCCACAAAATGTCCCTTATTCCCACAATATATACATTCTCTTGCACGAAAACGTCTCTGTCTTTCTTCTGAAGAAAGACGAGTGCGGCCCACCTGCATGGGTTCGGGCTCCACCACTGGCGCCTGAGAGCCGGCAACTCCTTCAGCCCCGAAAAGAAGGCTGGGACCCTGGGCAACATGGGAAACTGAGTTCCTTTCCCGTTGTCATTCCCGGAGGCGATTATCAATCCTTATAGCTAGGGCAATTAGCTCGTCCAGGCTACCAGGTTCATCTCTAGCTGCCAATTGATCTTTTATGGTCTCAGATAAAGAACCAGTGAAAATACCTCTCAATGCTAACTCGTCCCAGCCTGCCTCTTCTGCAGTAATCTGAAAAAAGTGTTCTGCCACCGATCTTTGTCCCTGATGCAGAGTGAGTAGTCGCTTAGCGGCCTCCTCCCATTGTAGAGGATGGTCAAACACTCGCTGAAACTCCTGGACGAAGTGCGAGAAGTTTAACGTGTCAATCGGGACAAGCCCAGCGGAGCACTTGCCCTTTCAGTGCCGACACCACGAAAATTATTTTGGAAGCATGTGAGGGAAAAAGCAACAGAGAGCGAGAAAAAGCCAAATTGCATTGCAAGAGGAGACCTCCGCAGCGGTCGGTGTCACCCTCAAACAGCTCTGACAGTTTTACTTCCAGTTCACGGACCGGAGGCAAGAAGGCAGGACGGGGCGTGGTGACAACTGGAGGAGTAGCTGGAATTGTGGGAAATAGAGTACCTAAACGGTTGTCCAGAGCAACTATCCGATGTGACACTTGAATTAACGTGGTACAAGTATCTCGCTGAACCTGATAAAGCTGTGGAATCAGGGTTTCATACTGATCTAAACGATGCTCGTGATGTACTAGCGTGTTCTCGGTCTGTCCGGAACTGCTCTTAGAATCTTGGTCTAGCTGGAGCATTCTGTCAGGATTCAAACTTTTCTAAGAGAGCAGTTCGGCGTCAGACAGACACGGTAGACAAACGTAACGAGAAGTGCTTTTATTTACAGTGAACAGAAACAGAGGACGTAGTGAGTCTGAGGTTTCTTCGGGACAAGAGCAGGTAAGTGTGAATAAAGTTATTTTCCAGATGAGAGTTTGTACAGTGAGAGGAACGGTCCACAGCATGGAGGTGAGAGGATGAAGTAAGTACTTCCCAGTAGAAGATTGGTTGGGTCTCCAGAAGGCAACAGAATTCTTCCCAATCAATCAATCAATCAATCAATCAATCAATCAATCAATCAATCAATCAATCAATCAATCAATCAATCAACTTTAAAGGAAATAGTAAAACAAATAAACGGATAAAAAGATAAATAGATAAAAAGAGACACACATATGGGTTCACAGCAGGTATGTTTTAGGTGCCAAGAAAGACAAAAATCACGGTGTGTTAAAAGCCAAAGTATAAAAGTGTGTTTTTAACAGATTTAAAAACAGGAAGAGAGGAGGCCTGTCTGACACTCAGGGGTAAATTGTTCCAGAGCTTGGGAGCAGCAACAGCAAATGCTCTGTCACCTCTGAGTTTCAGCCTAGTTTTAGGGACTGTCAGCAGGAACTGATCAGCTGATCTTAGGGATCGGGGCGGGCAGTAAGGCTGAAGCAGCACAGATAGATATGGTGGGGCCAAGCTGTTCAAGCATTTAAAAACAAATAACAGGGGTTTAAAATGAATTCTGTAGTGCACAGGGAGCCAATGAAGGGACGCAAAAGACACAAAATTGTCAACTTTTACACAGAAACTCCTATTAGTCAGGTAGGACCGAAACCAATTGAGGGCAACACCCTTAATGCCCACACAGTGCTCAAGACGAGAGATTAAGATATTGTGATCAACAGTGTCAAATGCAGCGGACAAATCTAAAAGCACTAAAACAACAAACTTTCCAGAGTCTGTTGACAAGAATATATAATTAGAAACTCTCAGAAGTGCACTCTCTGTACTGTGGAGGGCTTTGAACCCAGATTGAAATGGCTCAGTGATACCATTGTCCTCTAAAACAGGTAACAACTGGTTGTAAACAACCTTCTCTAGTATTTTAGAAATGAATGGAAGATTAGAAATAGGCCTGAAAATGGAGCAAAGAGAGGGGTCAAGGCCTGTTTTTTTAAGTAGAGGACATACAAATGCAGGTACTATACCTGAAGAAAGACTAGTATTGATAATCTGAAGCACATTTGACCCAATAGTAGCAAGTACCTCTTTAAACAAGCGAGGTGGGATAGAATCTGCAGGGGAGCCAGAGGGTCTCATGTGGCCAACTGTGTCCTCAAGAAAAGAAAAAGACACCAGCAGACAGGTACAGGTAAACAGATTGGTCACTTAGCTTCGTGGCGAGTTCCGTACGCAAACCAAACTGGATCCACAAACCAGACAGGTAATCTTGAGGACGTGCAGAGCAGAAACAAAAACACGGTTCTCAGAAAAGGTTTCACGACAACTTGAGATTACTAAAGGCTTAACTCTTTACCATTTGGCAAACAATGCTCCAGCGCTGATCTGGTTCCCACCACAGCCTTAAGAACCCGAGTCCTCCTGATGAGCCTGATTCGCTGCAGGTGTGGAAGGAGTGGAGAGGCGCTGCCAATCAACAGCCAGGACGGCCCACCAGGAAGTACATACACAAACTCCAAATCACCACACTCTCCTCGTTACCTGGAACCGTGACAGTAGGACTCAACCCAAGATGGACCAGGAAGCAGTTTTTTTCTCCTCATGCTGGCCTCTCTCGGGACGACCTCTGCCGGCTTCATATACATGTCAGCCGTTACTGCGGTATGCGAGCTGCCCCCGAGGGAGGCAGTGCAAAGTGTTTTTCGCTCAGCCCCAGAGAGGTCAATGAGCGTTTCTGGACCGCTCACACCCCGAGTCTGCGGCCGTTCCCAGCGAGTCTGCGGTGAAGTCCAGCAGGTCCGGAGTAAAGTTTTGGGGGGTCTATCGGTGGCCTCACCGGCCTCCGGGTGGCCACCTCCGGCGCCTCCTCCGGGGGGTTAAGTAGATCACATGGCTGAGTTCTTCAGTTTTACTTTTCTCTGTGTTTCGGGTTGTCTGAACTTTTTTCTCGTCTTTTTTTATTTTCCCCTAGCTCCCCGCCAGGCCGGTCCTTTGTTTAGTTATTCTGGCCCTCCATCCTTGTTTGGCCCGAGCAGCGACAGCGCTGCGAAGGCCTATTGTATTTCGTGGATTTCTTCATTATTATTTTTTCGCCACTTTANGGGGGGGGGGGGGGTGTACTGTGAGGATCTCACTTTTGGGTTCCATTTTGGGGTTTTCGTTTGTCCTCTGTTCACGTGTCTTGTTTGTCTTGCGCACCAGTCCTGAGTTTTCTGATTATATCTGTGTGTATTTAAGTGCCTGTGTTTCTGTTGTTGTTGTTGGGTCCTCGTCTTGTATATGGTTCGGGTTTTTTTGCTACGTCCAAGGTTTTTGGTGAATTAGTGCTAGAAGCACTTTCAGGCTATGTTCCAGGTTTATTATCTTTTAATAAAGAAGTTTTAACTGCTGCACTCTGGTCCTCTCCTCGTTACCCGGAACAGTGACAGTGTCCTTAAATTCAATATATATATATATATATGTATACAATTTTTCAAAGTACCATCCTTTTTGTACAGGCCAGTTTCATTTGCTTATTATTTTTTATTTTATCACAGGGAACCAAAATTTTTGATTTTTAGTATTTCTTTTCTTATTACTTTTGTCACTTTCAAGTTATTTCAGTGACCTTTGTGAGTTGTTCTTTCTTTATGATCCAATCCAATCCACGTCTGTATAAATATCCTGGAAATAGTCAGTGGAAGATGGGTAAAATTATACTTAAACAGGTGTCAGGTTTGAATATTTGCAGGACTTCCAGTTGACCTTGTGAGCAGCTTGATTTTATCACCAGATCTTTAAAGTTACATTTCCAGATAAAATGCACTGAAGACTTCAACAATCTCAAACTGAATTTTCCGTAACATAAGGAGAGATTTGTCTTAATTAGGTGTAAACAGAGAAAGGAGATCCTCTGAGTACTATAAAACTTTCCCCAGTGCTGTGAAAAACAACACAACAACAACCTCATCACCATTTATTGTCTGTAAAGACCAACACTCAGCTACAAACACAGAAACCATCATTTTTCTTTGGCATTGCACATAAAATGATGACTAAATAAAATGACTGAACAAAAGATAAGCTGTGAAGCCAGTGTCTAGTGGCTCGTACTCGACTACAGCAACATTATGACAGTTTGTATCTGACATGTTCATTGTGTAACCCTGGTTTATTAATGTCTTTCTTACTGAGCTGTAAACTGGCAATCAATGGTCATAGATGAGAACACTGAGCACTGATTTTTGATATTTATGGAAACAACAGAGGATGTCATTTCAATATGGGAAGCTTAATTATTTCATAACATCTGAGATGCTCCCGGAAATGATGGGACACAAAGGAAAGATTACCAAGGCAGGAAAGAAGAGGGGAAGAGATTAACTTTCCAAAGACAGAGAGATACAACACAACAGTAAAGGAAGCACAATGAAAACTTCTACAGATAAGAGAAACTCCTCAACCAGCTGATAACAGTGAGGAACAAACAACAGAAAATGAGAACTAAATTTAGATGGAAAAAATAGCTTTCAGTGGATTTATGAGTGCAGGAGCTTTAAAATTCAAACACCTGCTGATATGAAGAGCACACCAGTCCTCTGGCATTTGAATTTAGGGGGAATATTATCACAAAAAAAGGAGGAGGAAATAAAAATAAAATGAGTCAGAGATTAAAAAAATAAATAAAGGCTGAAGTTGGAATCAGAAGTT
The DNA here is from genome assembly GCF_001649575.2 of Kryptolebias marmoratus. Lineage (NCBI taxonomy): Eukaryota > Metazoa > Chordata > Actinopteri > Cyprinodontiformes > Rivulidae > Kryptolebias > Kryptolebias marmoratus. The sequence goes on along the minus strand of NC_051430.1, from coordinate 5,629,747 downwards.
CATCTTCCTGTCTGATTCAGTGCTAAGAAGTTCAGCAAAGTCATCACTGAAAAGTATCTGAAGAAACGAGTTTAAACCCAGAGAGGGTTGAAAATGTCTCACCCCACCCAGTTTTGTTTATCTTCTCTCTGGATGCTAAGCTCCTTCCTGTCACTTTTGGCACCTCAGCTTGGACTTTTGACAGCAGATTATGAGGATGGGAAGGTGACAGCAGTAGCGGTATGACTGGCCTGACCTCTGCCACTCACTGAGCATTGCCTCACCAACTCTCACATTTGCACCAGACAATAGTGGGAGACTCAGGTGACCATTCATTATAAAAGTGATGCACCTCTCTGTGTCGGGGATCCATCTCTGCCACCTATTCCTTATGTTTTGTGTCTCGGCCTGTCAGCGGCCTCAGTGCAGCATCCGGCTGTGTGCGCAGGTGGTATATGAGCTAATGTGAAATGAACAATCACAAAGAGATCAGAGCAGGTGATATTCCCCTGTCTGGGCCTTTTCTCTCAGAATGTCAGCCTGGTAATTCCTTTGCATATATCAAGTGATTTGAGCTATGTAAGTGTCTATCATATCCGGAAACCTTCTTTTGGTGATACATCATCTGTGGCATAAGCAGCGCTTCATACAGAGGCTTGCTTTTGTTACGATATGAAAGTGAAATGAATAGGACATCCAAAGGTAATGTCATATTAGAAAGTGTGTGCATGTGTGTCGAGGTAAAATGAATGCAGGCTGATGTTTCCACCTTAATTTACATTCTTACAACAAGTTTTGTGCTTGTGACATCTCATTTTGCCAAACTTTGACCTTGCATACACTTCTTTGCTGATTGCATGTTCTAATTATAGGCACTTTGTGACATAAAGTTGAATTCATGTGATGCAAGATATGTGGCACATCTTTTGCTCTTCCAATTATCAGTTGACAGGGAAACTTGTGAGCTTGTTTACAGATTTTCCCTTTTATATTTTTGCTGTTTGTTTTTAATTTTTTTTACCAGCAACTCTGAACTGTTGTAATTCTGCAGTTATGGTTGAGAAAGTAAATGAGACTTTGGTGTTTTCATGTTTCAGAGGGGCCTCAATTATTTTGTGTTTACAAAATTAAAATATTCATTATTTCATGAATGAACTGTTCTGGTAATTCTGGTTCTTTCTTACTTAAAACAAAACATATTTTCGTCCTCATGTGAGGTCACTGTAGCAAAGTAAAAACGAAAAATGTTAGATATGTGAATAGATGTTAAAGAAAACTGTTGAGTCAGGGGAATTGTTTTGGGTCTTTTAAATAGATTTAAAAGGAAGATTTATGGTATAAGAGTGATGCAACCAGACACAGACTGTGAGTTAACGTGAGCATAATACTGTAGTATAAAGGGACTCTTTGCTTTATTAGCTCTGACATACACTTATCTTTCCAGCAACTGTTATGTGTAAAATATTATGTTATGACTGAATCCCTGTTATTGTTTTGGATAAGATTTCTGAGGCTCCTTGCACTCAGAGTATCTAATCATTGGAGACAGTCTTCTTACGCTTCTTTCAAGACTCATAGAAAACTTGATTTATGCAAAGATGAAATCAGTTATTTTAATTGTAATTGTGTTAAATCTTTTGAAATGTGTAAAAAAAATACATTGATTTATGTGTTATGTGAACAGGAAAAGATGAGCTCCATCTGTGCAGATGTTTATGTTCCTGACCTTGTCAGGTTCTGAGTGACTGACAACAATTTGACATTTTGTCACATTTGATAAAATACTAGAAGGACCTTGGCTCTTCAGCCGGTCTTCGTGTTCATTTTAGTCTTATTGCTTCTGTGGGCTCTCCTCTCATTCCACTGAAGCAGTTGATGTTTTTCATTGCTCTGCAGGCCACTCTAGGTTAGAACCTTGCCAATGCTTTTGTTATTTGCAAAGGCTTTCCAGGTAACTGTGTCAGTGTTGGTGGCTGTAAGGTCTCGCTCACAGATTTCTTTGTACCATATTTGTGGCAGCCATATTGGCCTCTTGGAGATTCTGCCATCGTCCATGCTGTGCACATGACCAAGCATAGATGACTTTGCTTGGAAATTGTAAACATTGACAGAATCTTTGGTTAGGACAAAACTCCTTTGATGGGGACTTTGTCTTTCCAGGAGATGCAAACTATGTGGCGAATGCATATAGATGTGTATTCCATATTAGATGTTTCTTTGCTTTGACAAACCTCATTTTAATGACTGAGCGATAAAAGACTTCTGCAGAACTTGAAGATTTTCTGAAGAGTAGGGAAATATCTAAAACATGCAGGATAGTGGCCCTCCAGAACCAGGATTGTACACCACTAGTTCAAAAAAGGTTAAAAAACAAAAACAACTGGACTTCTGTAGTTCTGTAGAATTCTGTAGTTGAAGACGTTTCGCTTCTCACCCGAGGAGCTTTCTCAATTCAGAAATAGAGAGTGTGGAGTTGAGCTTTTAAAGCTGAGATGTGATGTAAGCTGGATTGCTTGCAAATTGTTCTCACTCTCCTAACAATGGAGGCTCATTAGGATCCTTGTTTGTCTGACTCACTGATGGGCCACTCTGGTCACATGAGTGCAGGTGTTGATTGGAGTGAAACTGACTGGGGATCAGGCCTAAAGCTCCATTATATGTTTTTGAAAGCTGGAATCTGAGACCTCCTCCTCTGTTTAATGTTGGTTTCTCCTTTTTGACATAAATGGCTTCTTTTACCCCCCTCTCGAACCATCTGTCTTCTCGGTCCAAAATATGAACATTTTGGTCCTCAAAAGAGTGTCCCTTATCCTTGAGGTGTAGGTGGACAGCTGAGTCCTGTCCCGAAGAGGTGGCTCTCCTGTGTTGAGCCATGCGTCTGTGGAGAGGTTGTTTGGTCTCTCCAATATAAAGGTCTGAACATTCTTCGCTGCACTGAACTGCATACACAACTCCGCTCAGTTTTGGTTTGGGTGTTTTGTCCTTAGGGTGGACCAGCCTCTGCCTGAGAGTTTGTTGGGTTTGAAATGTACTGGGATGTTGTCTTTGGAGAAAATCCTTCTGAGTTTCTCGGATACTCCAGCAACGTAAGAAATGACAATGTTCTTTCCTCTGTTCCTCTCCTTGTTCTGTTCCCTGGTGTGTTTAGTGGATTTCCTAGCTGACTTGACAAAAGCAGAATTGGGATACCCACATGTTTTGAGAGCTTTTTTGATGTGTTTCTGTTCCTTTTCCTTCCCTTCTGTCTTCGTGGGGACGTGTTCAGCCCGATGCTGGAGAGTTTGAATAACAGAGAGTTTGTGTTCCAGAGGGTGGTGAGAGTCAAACAGAAGGTACTGATCTGTGTGGTGATTCCAGCTTTCAAAAACATATAATGGAGCTTTAGGCCTGATCCCCAGTCAGTTTCACTCCAATCAACACCTCCAGTCATGTGACCAGAGGGGCCCATCAGTGAGTCAGACAAACAAGGATCCTAATGAGCCTCTATTGTTAGGAGAGTGAGAACAATTTGCAAGCATACATCACATCTCAGCTTTAAAAGCTCAACTCCACACTCTCTATTTCTGAATTGAGAAAGCTCCTCGGATGAGAAGCGAAACGTCTTCAGCTACAGAATAGAAGTCCAGTTGTTTTTGTTTTTTAACCTTTTATGAATTTACCATGGCCTGGATGACTGAGAATCTACACCAGCATACACCACTAGTGTACACAGTCCTGTCCTGCACTATCTGTCAGGCATGTCACAAAATTGCCAGTGTTTCAACTATAACATTACAACCTGTAAAGTTTCTAGAGGGTCCATTTCAACATATTGTTGTTGACATTATGGGTCCATTTGATTATAAAACTTATAACTGCAGGTTTGCTATCAGTCTTGTTAATTATTTCCTTAAATGGCCTGAAGTAGCATTTACTCCTAATGCAACAACAAACACTGTCATGAAATTTTCACATGTGAAAAAAACTCTTGCACCATTACAATTGCCAGCACATGGTACACAACAACCCTGGAAGCCTGCTGTGACCAAAATGCTTCACAGCTACCAGGCTTCACCTGATGCCACAAATGGTGAATCCCCCTTGTAGCTTCTCAGAGGAAGACCAATGAGGACAAAACTGGACATCCTACCTCCACCTAAAGACAATGGGCAGTACAACCATGTTAGATCCAAAGTGGTTTTCCAATAATTCAAAAGTGCACAAGACACAACCAAGAAGAGAGAAGCTACACCTGTCAGGTTTGGGGGTGACAGAGAAGAACTCTGACTGCAGACTCATTTCTAAAGTGAGAACTTATTTATTTAATAAACAAAACAAACAGCTGACGAGGCAGCAACTCAAAAGAACAAAAAACACGATGGGCAGAACTACAAGGAGGCAAAGTATGGAGCATATTAGCAAACAGCAAAACAAAAAGCAATGAACCAGCGACTAGTGGGAGAAATGACCGGGTATTTGAGTGCTGAGGGTAACGAGGGAAGTGGAAACAGGTGAGTGGAGATGATTATGGACAGGTGGAGATGGGCGTGGCAAGAAGGGCAAAAGAGTGATGGAGGACAAGTGAATACTGAGCAGGAACACAAACAGGAAAAACCCAAACTGAAAACACTAATTAAAACCCACAGAGAAACCGTAAAGAAAACAAAACAGAAACAAAAAAATCCAAATCCTCACAAAACCAACCAAAGTCACTGTTGGAACTACAGTCAGAGGGAAGCGTTTTCATGTGGGAAAAGAAGAGACCCAGCACAGCAATCCTTTGTCAGTACAGCTGCAGACTAGACTGAGTTCGTTGGTCTTCAGTGGAGGAAAAGATGGAATGGAGCTTGACTGTCACTTACCCAAACAAAACCCCAAAGATACAGCAAAGGAACCCCTCAGCCCAAAACAAACACCAAAACAAGCTGTTTTCCAAAGGGAAAGATATGCAGCAACTTAGACTAAAGGCTATATGATGAAATAAGTTTGTTAAAAAAATGATTTTGAACAAAAAGTGAATAAATGTGAACAAATGACTTGTGATATTTTAGTTCATTTCAGTTGTAATTAAAATTTAGCTCACCCAGTAGCATTGAAAGTCTTACTATCATCACCCCTTCACTTTTCTACTTCTAGTCACACTAATAACACATTGTTAGTGTGACTAGAAGTAGAAGAGTGAAGATAGTGGATGACTGACTAAAAATCTGGGTTCAATATAGACACCATTTTAACCTCCAAACACTCTCTGTTGGGGCTCTGCTTGTAGTGAACTATTTTCCACGGTGGCCCTGAAGTGCAAACCACAACAACATTAACAAAGCACACAAACAAAAAACAAGGCACACAAACAAAATAAAGCACACAAACAAAAAACGAAGCACACAAACAAAAAACAAATCACACAAACAGAAAAAAGCACACAAACAAAAACGAAACACACAAACAAAGCACACAAACAAAAAATGAAACACACAAACAAAAAAACAAGGCACACAAACAAAATAAAGCACACAAACAAAAAACAAAGCACACAAACAAAAAATGAAACACACAAACAAAAAACAAGGCACATAAGCAAAAAACAAGGCACACAAACAAAAAACAAAGCACACAAACAAAAAATGAAACACAAACAAAAACAAAACAAAGAAACAAAAAACAGAAACACAATTACAATAACAAACTGGAAGAGGTAGGTCCCAGTGGGTGACCTGAGAAATCACTGATTGGACGACACCACTTTTGAACCGGAAGTTCGGGCCTTTGCTCTTTCATCGTTTTGGTAGGCAGGAAAATATTTGATACAGTGCCCCCTTTGTGTGAACAAGGCCATTAGGCAAATTACTCACACATGTTTTAAATGTCTGTTTATACATTATTTAATGTAAGTGGAGAGGATATTGCTTCCAGTGTATTCCCTTCCTTGGTTTGGCCTATTTCACTTGATCTCCCTCCTTCTAAAAAGACTTAAAAGCACTCCCAGCTCTGCTGGCTGGGAGGCTAATATTGTTAAATTGGAAATCTGCAGCATCACCTACATATTCAAACTGAATTAGAGAGGTCCTTTATTTTCTTAAACTGGAAAAATAAAAATCAGTCCGACTTTGTCCAGTAAACGTGGGTCATTTGGAATAAACCGAAATCTTTGGTGAAATCATTCTCAACACTACAGAGATGTGCTGCATGTTTATATAAGTATGTGGAAGTGTATTTCAAGTTTTTTTTAGCTTCATTTATTCAATATGTTACAGTATATTTTTAAATTTAACCTGTTGTGTTATGATGTTGACTTTATAAAGCATCAACTACTGCAGTCATTGGTTTTCTGTGTTTCTTACCTGGCTTTCATTAATTTTGGGGGGGTATGTGTCTGCTATGTGTGTGTGTGTGTGTGGTGTGTATGGTGTGTGTGTGGTGTGTGTCTGCTCTGTGTGTGTGTGTGTGGGGGGGGGTGCTTGTGCTTGTGCTTGGTTGCTGATTGCTCAGCAAAATAAAACAAATCACAGTATGCGCACACACACACACACACACCTGTCATGTTTGATACTTTTAGCCTCACAGAGCTTGTGCACGCTGAAACCAAGAACAGACTGTCAGACAATGATATGGTACCGGTTTATTGTAACAGGAAGCAGGTTCTTTCTGTAAATGAGGAAGGAAACCAAGTTAGGATTGAGGCAAAGATAGAGACTCAGAGGGTGTACTGTGATTTGTCCTTACAAGGATCCTTGTGGTTCCAGGTCTTGGAGAGGAGATGGAGAATTCTGGGTCGGTGAATGGATAGGAGCAGAAGATAGACAGGTGTGGAGAGAGCAGTGTAGGGTAGGCAGATGGTGAAGCTGGGCTGACTCTCCCTATTGTGGTTCACAGGAGGTACTTCCAGAAAACGAACAGATGACCAAGCAGGCTGAATGGGAGTGGCATTGGCAGGAAGGAACAGACATAGCAGCAGCATGATGCCCATGAACAGAGAACCAGGTAGGACACAAGGGGATCTGAAGAGAAGTACTGGTAAATTAGATCTTTTTACACCACAAACTACTACATTAGCTCAGGATAATAAAACTAAGTACAATGATGTGAGCTGGACCATAACCATGTTAAGACTAGCAGACCAACAACAACAACAAAAAATGTGTCTCAGCTTCACCTTATAAAGCCCAGGGCACAATCAGCTTTATGGTGAACAGCTGAGCCGGAGCTGCCAGTGAAGGCGGCCTGGCTCAGCATGAGCGCAAACACTCTCTCCAACACCTGCAAAACAGAATAAAAACAGCAGAATCAAAAAAATTAATATTCTTTATGTAGAAAATTCAATAAACAGTTTTAAAAAGAACAGGGCTTCTATAAAATGATTGCACAACTTCAAAAAAGAAAAAGGCTCTTATCCTCTACTATCATGATTCATGAACAGTGATTAATCCTGCATAAAAAGGGCTATTTTAAGTTAATAATGTTTCAATACAAGCTCAAGCAGCAGAAGCAACAAAACTGTTAAATCTGACTAACTAGGTTGTCAACATGAATTCCAGCTCTGCTACAACACAACTCTGGCAGATTTAGAAAGCCTTTGCTTATTTCAATGTAGATTGAAGGCCGTTCATCAGTATTTGCAGAGAAATACAACAAAAAGTGAGGTCTGCATTTCAAGGTCCTGAGGAAATTGAGTGAAATTTATGCTATCCTGCCCATTCTCACCTATGCAGCCTTGAAAGCATTGTGTACTAAAAACTGTACTTGGCTTTTAATGTGAATCTGCTATGGTTTAAAAGGAAAGAAACCCAGAAATTTAAAGACATGCAACATTCCGGCCACCAGCAGATTTAACAGACAGTCAGTGAGGACACCAGACGGAAAATATTTTGAACAGCTTTCGATTCTTAATGTTTAACAGTGAACACGAAGGACAACAACACAAACATGCTAATAGAGTCCAGGAAAGAAATATGGCAGTCCCATTTTCCCATTTCATGTTACCATGCTTGAGATAAACTATTTCACTTTATGCAGTGCAGTGCTCATTAATCTTGGTAGGCTGCACAGACAGTGCCTTCCCTTTCCTTTTCATATATCATAGGTTCATGTGGGAACCTTGGTTTCCCATGAAGCAGTAACCTTAAGCACAGCGGTGCTCCAGTTCCTTGCTGCTGGATTTAAGCTCACACCTATTCTCACTGTAACTCTGAGGATGTTCCCGAGAGAGAAGCTACTATAGGACTGATGATAGATTGTTGATTAAAACTTAAAGAGGACAGTGAACAGCAGTGGAACCAGGGGGTGGCTGGGGGTGCCACAGCCCTCTCTGGTGCCACAACCCTCTTGGCTATATTTTAGATTTGACATAGTGACTATAAGGGGTGGGAATCTTTAGGCCCTGCATAACTCAGTTTCATTACTGTCATGGTTTTGGTGTTATTGTTTTCTGGTTTTTAGTTCTATAAGTCTTTGTTTTATAGTTTATTTATTTATGTTTCGAGTGATCATATTTTGTTTCTTCTAATGTTTCTGTTTCTTAGTCATGATCATGGTCTAGTATGGCTCCAAAGGGTGCAACATTAGTTAGTTAGCGGCAATAGTACTTTCTGAGGAAACCAAAAAGTAGTAATAGTAGTTTCTAGTTGCACTTGTTTAAGGGATGGACCAGTTAGAGCAACAGCACGGAGATCATACATGACACTGTTTCATTACAAACCCTGGTCATATCTTTGTCTGTAGATAATTATTTATGGTGTTCAGTGATATATATGTTTACTTCTATTTCTGCATTTAACGACGGGTTGTTTCATTACATTGTTGTACTCCCACGTAGGGAACATTTCCGCTCTTCTTAGAGATGTTTAGTATGGCCAGCAGGGGGCCTCAGCGGGACACTTTGGTTGGAAAATTGGGTTTATTTGTCTCTTTTGGATTACATAGATGCGTGAAATGCTGTAACAATGAATTTAGAGATATTGCATGTGTATGTTTTATTTTCTAGACATAATTAATATTTGTTTAAATGTGTTTATGCAGGTATTGGGAACTTTTTTTTTTTTTGGCAAAATAAATGGCCAAATGTTGTGGTTCTGCTTATTGTTTCAGTCTTACAGAAAACAAGAAAGACAAAGAAAAGGAGAAAAACTTGTTGAAGAGCGATTTAAAGAAATAAAACTGAGGAAAAGGAAAACACATCAATCCTCAACAAAACTTCTGGAGTTCTCCTTTCATGTTGTTAACTATCTGTCTAGCTGTACATAACCGAAGTTGTGCTGTGAGGGCAGAATAGGTAGTTTCTCACTGGGATGCATCTTTTGGGGTTAAGTTGGTTAATTTTCCTTTGCAGTCTCACCAGTGAGCCATGGGGCCGCAATTTACGCAGCTGGTTTTAGAAAATCACAGCTTCTTTTTGTGTACAGGGTTTTCAAAACTGTTTTCCTGGTCCTTCACAATTTTTGTTGCTATCTCCAACTACATTACTTTGCTTTGTACCCACTTTGACAGCCTCCACCACAATTATAATTTAATCTACTGGAGCACAAGTTTTGAAATGATTATAGGGAAAGGCTTTTAATTAATTATTAATTATTGAGAACCCCCACAAATATTTTGAGACCTGTTGGAAACTCTTTTCCTATTCAGAAAGACTGAGTGTGGAGTTCTGAGCTTTAAACTGCAATACATTAGAATTTTGACCTCATAAGCACAGAAGGAAAGGGAATAAAACATATCCAAAAGGCTGTCCACTCCTGTGGATATCCTAACTGGATATTTGCCAAGACAGTCAGGAAATCTAGAGAACACGTCACAGAATGAAACAGGAAGAAACAATAAAAACAAATGCAAAAACATTCTGATCCCCATATGTTTCTGAGAAACTCAGATGCAGAATAACCCAGTGCATTTTATGCAAAAACAACTCATAATGATCACAAATGTGGATTTCATGATTTACAAATGCATAAAACAATTTGTGCATAGGTTTGGGTAACTATAAATGCTAATTTTAATCTACACACAAATATCAAGCCAGGCAAACAAAGACCTTAGGAACTCTCCGATGGGAGGGAAGTGAGTTTAATCTACGTGTGAATTTAGATGCATAAAAAGAGCATCTAATGCAGTTTAAAGCTTGGAACTCCACACCCTCCAGTTTTGAACTGAAAAGGCTCCTCAGATGGGAAATGAAACATCTTCAGGTACAGAAAAGAAGTCCAGTTGTTTTTGTTTTAAACTCTTAGGATTCATCATTCCAGGTAGTGTTCTGCCCTTTGAGTTTAACATGATGCTATTATTATTAAAAATAAATAAATACATTTTTATATATTTTTTAAACCAACTCAGACTGAATTATGCCCGCATCACTTTGCATCAAAAGTCTTTAAGTGTGCAATAAGAACTTAATCAGCTTCACATTCATCATGATAGATTGTGAAGGGTTTTGAGCGTGCACAAAATGTCTACAGGAAGGTCATGGTGGTTTATCCATCTAGAATTGCACCGCTAAAGGTGGCTGCATGTTGGAGTAGCTCTGTTACTCATTCTGAGGTATTGCTTTTGAAAACTTTATTCCTCTTTTTTTTCTGGATGTAAATCACTTTTTTGGATGATTACTTCCTCTGGTATCGGATGCTGTGCAGCTACAAGGATGTTTTTTCTCTTTTTTTTTGGACATCTTGTTATGATGCGTAACCATAACAACAAGATTTGCTTCTTTCACAATCAGGAGCAGCTGATTAACATCTTTTACTCTTCAGTGTTGAACATGAAGAACCCTGAAGTCCATTCATGGCCAGAACCAATTCAATTCAAATTCAAAAATACTTTATTAATCCCAAAGGGAAACTAAATAAGCAAGCAGAGCGCCCAAAAATCCCCTGGAGGTAAAGCTCCCAGGAAGCAGCTCGCCACCAAAGCCGCCCACTGCAGCGCCCCGGCTACCAGCGGAGTGAAGAAGCCTCACCGCTACAGGCCCGGTACCGTGGCTCTCTGGGAGATCCACCACTACGAGAAGTCCACTGAGCTGCTCATCCAGAAGCTGCCCTTCCAGCACCTGGTCCAGGAGATCGCCCAGGACTTCAAGACCGACCTGAGCTTCCAGAGCTCGGCCATCATGGCTCCACAGGAGGCCAGCGAGGCTCACCTGGTGGGACTCTTTGAGGACACCAGGACTGAGGACACATCGGGACAGACCACTACAAGAGACCCTTCCTGCCCACAGCCATCAGCATCAACAACACTTTTACAAAACCAGGATTATGATCTACAACAACATTTAATTTCCCTTTGGGATTATTAAAGTATTTTTGAATTGAATTGAATTTATTAAAATTGTGAGAGCATATCTATGATGTAGGGCTTGCGCAAACTTGAAGGAAATTATATTGCCCTCCAACTTTTATGCAAGCATTTTAAATTAAATCATCTTATGTTGAGAAGTTACAGATACAGTCAGTGTTGCCAGGTGTACGATAATTATCGTATTTGTACGATAATTTTGCCCTCTGTATGATGTATGATCAATAATCCCAAAAGAGGCCAAATATACAATAATTTGACCATTCCGTGAATGTGTGGTTGTAATCAGCCTGTCCCAACTGCCTGTCAGGGTTTGTTTTTTTGTGAACCCTGAAGGCATCTGTTTCTGGAAACAGATGCACGATTGGCTGGAACTTTCAGACAATCGTGCTTTTATAAATGTGAGCTATGAGTGACGTGTATGCGTTTGCCTCAGAACAACGGCCATGATTGGCTGAATAGTCTGTTGTGCCCGCCCCATGAGTGAGGAAAAAAAAAAAAGAAGCAGAGCCAGTCTGGAAGAAGAAGCGCTGAGAACCTGTCAGACACTATTCAACACTAGAGTGACTTTAGCGTATCAATAGACTTGTTATTTTGGTTATGACGGGTGTACGATAATTTCCCTCAAAATACGATAATTTTATGTCTCTGGTACGATAATCCTACATTTCTGACCTGGCAACACTGGATACAGTCATTTTGATTAAATTTTTAAAACAATGTTATGTGCAAACTGAGGGCAGCCTTGTTTTGTTTGTAAAGTAAGGAAACAGGTCCAGATAGCCCTTCATCACATGATCAGATAGTACATGAAGTAGTTATTTTAAAAAAGCTAATCAAACTTGTTTATACTCTGGTTCAGTCTGTCAGTTCTGAATTAAAGAGTTTGATTTAGCATAATAATACTCCTGATATACAGAGAACATTCAAAACTGGGGAAAACACTGAGCTCACTGAGAATCTGGACAAATCTCTGAGCTCAAAAGACGAGGCTGAAAGTAAATAATGAATGGCTGGGATCTTTGGGCCCTCAAGGGCCACTGCATTAAAAACAGGTCTGGTTCTGTTCTGGACATCACTGCATGGACTCAGGAACACTTCCACAAATAACTGTCTGTAAACACAGTTCGATGTGCCAACCACAAATGCAGGTTAAAGCTCTATCAGGGAAAGAAGAAGTGCTGTCAGGATTTGGGGGTCTTTGGGTTTTGTTTTTGTATTCGTAGTATCAGTAGCAAATCACTGATGGCGCAGCTCTGCTACGACAAAGAAGTGGGGCTCCTCATGCTGTTTTGTTTGTATCGTTTTTGTTAGTGTGCTTTTATCACTTGTCAAGATGGCCTGATCGAGCAGTATGTTCTCCAAATATGGGATGTGTATGAGATTGTATGACATCTGTACGTGGAATGGACTTGAGAAAAACTGTGCCTCTAGCATTGCTGTGGCTAATACTGCCTAGCTGTGCCGCCCAGCACTTATCGGAGATTCCAGTTGATACGGCTCAGCTACCATACAGGAGGGCCGAGCTACTGAGTTTTCAGGAGAACAGAGTGTTATCTTCACTGGATCTACTGGAGGATGTGCCAGGGGAACTACTTTGGAACTATCGGTACCATGGATGGGAGCCTTGTGGACAACGGAGGACCAGGAAGAGGGGACGGAGAGGCGGCATTAGGGAGCGTGTACATGGCGCCACTAAGCTACCGCTGCCCCCCCCCCTCATCGTGCTGTGTAACCCCCGCTCCCTCAGGAACAAACTAGAGGAACTGCGCTCTCATGCTGTAGCATGCCAGGAGTATCGTGAGTCGGGTCTTTTTGTTTTCAGCGAGACTTGGTTTAGTGATGACGTTCCGGAGAGTATCATCAGTATCCGTCTGGACAGAAACGCTGACTCTGCTAAATCCAATGGTGGTGGGATTTGCATTTATGTGAAGGACAGCTGGTGCTGCAACATCGCTGTCAGTGACAGAGTATGCAACCAAGACTTGGAGCTGCTATGTGTCACTCTGAGGCCATACTACCTCCCAAGGGAGTTTACCAACATCTTTGTGTGCGTAGTTTATGTACCGCCTAGTGCTAACGCAACAAGAGCAGCAAACTCAAATCTCAGACTGCGTCCATCACCATCTTCAGAATAAACCAGATGACCCTATGTTCATCCTTGGAGACTTTAATCACTGCAGTTTAAACAAGCTTCTGCCTGTTTTTTTCCATTACCTGAAGTGCAGTACAAGGAACTCTAACATCTTAGATAAATGTTATGGCAATATTAAGGATGCATATTTATCTAATGCTAGACAGATCATAAAGTGGTTCATTTACTCCCTGCATATCAGTCCGTTTTTAAGTCAAATAAGCCTGAGCTCCTCCAGGTGAAGGTGTGGTCCCAGGAAAAAATGGAGAAGTTGAGTGGCTGCTTTCTTAGTACAAACTGGGAAGTATTTTTCTTGGATACAAATCTTACCTGTGTTGCTGAGGCAGTCACTGCCTACATTTCTTTTTGCGTGGACTCTATTATGGCAAATATTGGAGAATGTAAGTTGTGGAGCTGAGAGCAGAATTGTAATTGATCTACAGTCAGTAATTAGAGTCTTCAAAGGTTTAAACATACGAAAAGCTACTGGCCCAGACAATATGTCTGCTTTCCTTCTCAGGAAATTTGCAGAGGAACTTTCTTCAGTTTGGCTTATACGTTTTCAGATCTCTATGGACACTCATTTCGTACCAGATATTTGGAAGAAATCAATTGTCATTCCGGTTCCAAAAATTGCATGTCCTCAAACTGATAAAGATTATCGCCCAGTAGCGCTCACTTCTATTGTAATTAAATCATTTGAGAAACTCATGTTGAAGCTATTACAAGTGAAAGTGCAGCCATTTTTGGATCCCTTTCAATTTGCTTATGCTGGTAGACACGGTACCAGTGATGCTATTTTGACACTGATGCACCTTGCACTAAAGCATCTGGAGAACTCCACAGCATATGACAGACTTCTTTTTGTTGATTTTAGTTCAGCTAACCCTAACCCTAATCCTTTTTTTAATAACGTGGTACTACTCTTTTTTTATAAAAAAGATCTCAGCAAGTAAAATACAATTCAGTTCTCTCTGATTCCAAGTTAAGTAGCACAGGGGCCCCCCAAGGTTGCGTCAGTTTGCCTTACGTTTTTATTTTGTATACAAAGGAATGTGTCAGCTCTCATCCCAATCAGTATATAATAAGTTTTCAGATGATACTGTTATTCTGAGTCTTTTAACGGATAATCCCGACAGTCATAAAGCTGCTGTAGACAAGTTTGTTTTTTGGTGTGACTCCCATAAACTCTTTGTAAGTACTGGTGTGTTCCGAAAGCACTGGTGCATTTATATTTACTGTTGCTTTTGTTGTTTTAATTCATGTAAATACACTGGTGTGATACCTTAGCTTATGTTGGGTATATGTCTATCTTGGACTTATAGCCCCCCCCTGGAGAAAACTTCACCAGCTGCCACTGGATTTAATTATATCTTAGTTTGGTTTTCCTCAGTTTATCTTCAGTTTATCTTGTGTGCGTGTTTTTCATTTAGATTATTTTAGATTTCATTTAGATTATCCCTCATGCTTTAGAAAGTTTTATTAGATATGTCTAGTTTCTTATGTTTTAGATATCTTTAGTTTCATGATTTCTCAAATTTTAGATATGTTTAGTTTTAACAGATATTGTTGTGTGTGTTTTGACTTTGTATTTTTGTGTAAAATGTTGTAAAGCACTTGTTGCTGAAAAGTGCTATATAAATAAATTTGACTTGACTTTGAGCACTGACAGATTGTGACATATTTGCTTAAAACTTGCAATTAATGTTGGCATCAACCCTGTTTGTCTGTTTGGAAAATACCTCTTGAACTACTGGTCAGATTTTAATGAAACTTTCAGAAAGTTATTGGTTGTATATTTACACCTGATATACTTTTGGAGTCATCCCAATTCATGATGGCCGCCTCAGCTAATCAAGCTTAGCCAACACAAAATGGCGAAAACTAGGACAATTTTACAGATATTGAGCAAAGATTTGATGTTGTAGCAGGGGCAGCACGTGCCACACTTGGAACCTGATTGGCCACTCCAGTTGATTGACAAGTCACTGCATGTGACATTGAAAGAGTAAATAAGAAATACAGAGTAAATACTTATCAAGCAACTGTCTTGTCTGGCACGGAGAGGACCAGTGTGATGAAGAAAATAACTTTTCTGAACCCAAAACAGTGACACCTGGTGGCCAAAATTTTAACTTAGCATTGCTATGAAACAAACTTAAATGACAATTTTTTGTTTTGTTGTTCAACAAAAAACGGTAAAGTCTGTAAAGGTTCTATGTGCATCTTGTGATTTTTGACACTTTTTTTTTTATAATTGCATTTTTAAGATGCAAGAAATGTCATGATGGGTTTTATCTTTCTCACCCACATGCAGAAACAGCAGGCGGAGAAAAAAAATCAGTGAAAAGGATTTATTTAAAAAAATAAATAAATAATAATCAGAATGGTTGGTCCAAGGGATGACGGCACCAGGGCTCGGGTTCACTGAAGCAGAAGAGAAGTGGAGGCGAGTTTGATGATGGTGGGAATTTAGAAATGTGGAAGCAAAGGAACGTTTTTACTTGGGGTAGGTGGAGATCTGAGCCGGGGAGAATAACTGTGGTTACCAGGGTGGAGATCACGGTGGAGGCTTTGCTGCTCGACCGACGGAGGGACAGCATTGGAGGGCAGACAGGCAAGTTCGTTGGCT
Organism: Kryptolebias marmoratus; assembly: GCF_001649575.2. Classification (NCBI taxonomy): domain Eukaryota; kingdom Metazoa; phylum Chordata; class Actinopteri; order Cyprinodontiformes; family Rivulidae; genus Kryptolebias; species Kryptolebias marmoratus. The sequence continues at coordinate 5,613,746 of NC_051430.1, read as the reverse complement.
GTCTCCTTCACTCCTCTCCGCTGGATAACAAAGGAGAGATCCAGGGAGGTTTGGTTACAGCGAGGAAGTAAGTGGGGCTCGGGCTACTGGTGGGTAAACCACCACAGCGTCACATGGAATCACCTGAGGAGAAGGTACACAAAGAATCACTGGAAGGTTCACAAGGAGGTAAGCACAAAGAGAAATACTGATGGTCTGAAGTACCATTACTGGCTAACACTCTGGCAGAGAAGTGTTGGCTGCTCCCCTCTCTTATAGTCCTCCAGATGATGAGATGACTTGCAGGTGTGCAGGTAAGCCGGCAGCCTTCGGTCACGCCCTCCAGAATTCGACCTCTCGGCACCCTCTGGTGGAGAAGGAGGACCACCACCCTGGATCCCAACAAGAAACAAAATAGTTTCCTGTATGCCACTGTGAAAAAGCCTTGGCCACCCTTGTGCCACTCCTTTCATAAAACTCTAGCTCTGTTACTGTGTTGTAGTAATTAACAACACATACTTCAAGCGCTAACACATTTCACAACAACTCATGGCATTACATAAGATCAATCCTGATAACCAAAATGTTTACAACTCCATCATTTTTCAACATAGAATGATTGTATTTTAAAACCCTGGCATGAAAGGCAGTTAGATTCCTGGAGGTGGAGGAATTCCTTAAAGAAATGCTAGGTCTCTATTGTATAAATGCTGATTCAGCCTTCACACTCTTCCTGTTTATAGTTTCTTCTATACATTTGAGCATTCAAACTATTGCATATGTTGTACTATTTTAACCATTCAAACAAAACATTCAGTTAAATCAAGGATAGTGTGCTATGACTTTTATTATCGATAACTTTTATACATTTTGAACTTTAAAAAAATTGCACAGAAGTACATTGAGAACTCAGTAGTTCCTTCAGATACATTGTTCTCTTTGAAATCTGCTTCAACAAACCTGCTCTGTTATTATCTTGTTACTTTTAGCTTTAAGCTAGTGTCATACTCATTTTAGTATGGTTTTGCTTAATTTAGGTTTTAGCTACTGTTTTGATTGATTTAGCTTATAATTACTGTTTTTTTATTGTAACTTTTGGAAATTGTTTATTTTTTGGTTTTAGCTACAGTTTTGCTGATTTCAGCTTTTAGCTAATGCGTTGCTGATTTTGCTTTTGTTCTGCTTGTTTTAACTCTAATACCAATTTAAACTTTAACAAATTCAGCAAGTCATTTAGAGCTCAGCATTAACACAGAAAGTACAATTTCTGTAGTTATATTTTGTTTTTCTTTGAGGATAAAAAGTGGCACAATGGTTTGCACTGTTGCCTCACAGCAAGGATGTGAAAGGTTTGCATTTGATTTGGGTTCTTTTTGTTCTTTTTGTGTAGAGTTTACGTGTCCTCCACCTGAGCGTGTGGATTTTCTCAGTTTCTTCCTATAATCCAACAACATCCAAACTGGATTAAATAGTTAAACTATTGCAGAAAATGAAAATTTTTCAGTTTGCTCATATGTTGGGAAAATTGATTCAGTGCTACACTTTGGCAGGGAGACAATTGTGTTGTGCTGTTATTGATTTATCTCAGAATGAAACTTGCAGGATTATTCTAAACACTAAATATTATATGCAATTAAAGACCTAGCAATCCTTGAAGGAATGCATATCGGCCTTTCATGCCAAGTTTAAAACTAAAACCGTCCTATGATGAGAAATAGTCAAACTTTGTTCTCACAAGATCTCTTGAGATTTTTATGTGCTCAGAGTGTGTGTTGTTGATGACTACCATTATCACACCAATTTAGTTCAATATCTGTAAAACTGACTGAGTTACTGCCATTTTTGTGTGGTTTTGTGAATGTGTGTGTGTTTAAATTGCAGTTGGTGGTGGCAGCTATTCTGAATTGGATTGACACTAAATGTTAATCAGTTGTAGACATTCAGTGATTATTTCATGCAAATTTCAATAAAATATGTCAAGTTTCATAAAGTATTTTACTATCAGGCACACATACGGGCAAAAACATTATCATCTGCCTTTCAGTAGTGGAAAGCTTGCTGCATTTGTTTTAGTATGTTTCTTGGTCTCCTTTCTCTTCACAAGAGATAATCCAGCAGTATTCACAGCAATGTGCCATTCAGTCTTTTGAAAACTAGGCTTTATTGTGTGTGTCGGCTCGGCCTGGTGCCTGCGCGGTGGGGCTCGGGTCCTCTGGTCCTGGTGGGCCTTGGCCTGGGTTGGTGTGCGCCCTCGGTGCCCGGGCCTCGGTGCCCGGGCCTTGGTGCCCGGCCCTGGGGCTGCCTCCGTGCAGCGGGCTCCAGTGGGGGCCTATGGGTTTGTCGCTGTGGGC
>NC_051430.1:5605277-5610759 GCF_001649575.2 Kryptolebias marmoratus | reverse complement strand
AAAAAAAAAAAAAAAAAAAAAAAGAAAACTAGGCTTTATTGTGACAATAATAAGAAAAAAAAATAGTTTCTTAGTAAATATAACTGCTCATCTATAGAAGAAAAAAAAACTGGAAAACTATTTGAACTTTCAGTTAAATTACTGCATGAGGTCCACTAAAATTATACTACAAGGACAAATCCAAAACAGCAAACAGAAAAACTGAAAGGATTGGATTACTCTGCTGTTGTGATAATTGAAGGTGTTAAAAAATACATTATGTAGTGTCAATTGTTTGTCAAACCAAACATCCTATTAAAAATTGAATCCATGAGCCAGTGCTGCTCTGTGGTGATGATTCTTACGCAGGACAAAGAAGTCCAAGAAGTCCTCTAACTTAGAAAAGGAAACAATAACAAAAAAACAAAGAAAAATATGTAAAATAAACAATTAACCTACACATAAACCTTATAAATTACCCAAAAAACATCAAGTAAACTAAGATTAAATTTTAACAAAATTCAAAATGATAAAAAATAAAGAATACATAACTCCAACACATTAAGTGCAACTTTTTAAACACTTTTAGTAATTGGAAGATTTGAAAATAAAAAAAACACCTTAAACAAAATAAATGTTTTGTCTCTAGAGTTGTTTGTATAGCAAAAAAATAACAGAAAGATAATTCAAAATGCCCATGTATTGAAATTAGATTTTAGTGCTAGAAACATGGCTAATCTTTTTTATAGATGGCTGGACGAGGAGTGTGGAATGGGGGAGGATAAAAGGAGGAGATATGATGGTAGTTAAAGTTGAGGTGAGGTTAAAGCAACATCTGTGTGGCCTTTTTTGTTATGAGCTGGTGGGCGTATGTGTCCTGCAGGATACAGCAGCTGCTCTGGAGCGGTGTCCTGTCATCTGATGGTCTATGTTCACCCAAGTGGAGGAAGAGATTCGTGTTTGATTGACAAAACCTTAGTCAAGGTTATCCAGTGTGTGTGTGTGTGTGTGTTCTGTTTATGCTGTGGTGTTGCTGAAGGCCAGATGAATAACCTTCCCTCTCTCTTGTTTTTAATCACCTTGGAAATTTCTAACACATATAAAATCGCACAGTTTGCACTAAGTTAAAGGTTGATGGTAGGCTGAGTGTCTTTTGGGAAGCCAAAAAGTGAAACTCCAGTGGTGTTTTCTGTCCAGTTTGAGCAGTTAATGCCAGCGTACTGAACTATACTGTACCAGTATTCATCCACTCACTGAACCTCAGCGGCTCAGTGGACATCACACATCAGGGTTGTCATAGAAAAAGCTGAAAACACTTAAGTGGTTTCTTCAATGTTTGGTATATAGTTACCCTAAAACTAAAGCCAGTTTTATTATTATTATTATTATTATTATTATTATTATTATTATTATTATTATTATTATTATTATTATTATTTCATCTTTAATAAACAATTTACAATACAATAAGTTACCAATTCTTTTCAATACAGAATTACAAAAGGCGAAATCAGTTGGTGGCAGCCACAGACAAAAATGTGTAGACACCTCATTATGTACTGGAGTGCATCCGGCGTCGCCACCGTATTGCACGGATGTTTTCATAGAGCAAGCAGCTATGACTGTTTTTAATGCAGCCTACTGTTGCAATAACCAGTGAAGTATTGAAAATAGAGCATATGGTATTATCTGTCAGATTAGAGTAAGACCGAGAAATAATTTAGGTTATTTGACCATTTATAATATTATGTCATCATAGCTAAAGTTATTTGGCAATCAACAAAATGCTAACAGGAAGAACTGGTGCTCTCTCATTAGCTCTTGCTGGGTCTTTTTTGTTTGTTTGTTTTTGTTTGTTTGTTTTCTTCACATTTTGAAGGTTTCCCAGTAACACAGATTTAAGGAGGCAATGAGAAGCTGCAGTAAGATGGGAGGGTTTTGTTGCTACAGTTGTCTCAGCTCTGTAGTGAACATTTCAAACCAGAGGACTTTAACAGGACCAGCTTAGAGATGATGTGACTCCACCTGTCTTCAGCTTCCCAGCTCATCTCCAAAGAAGAGGTGATTTTTTTTACTGTACATGTTAACAGAAATGACTATGATTCATCTGTAAAACTAAAGTTAATATTACACTTTGTTAAACCTGTTTTTACCTGTTAGTTCTTTCTGCATGTTTAGGAATTAGTGATGTGTTGTGTATTACAATACACTGTAGGATAGTGAAACCTTTTTAAGTTGTTTTAAATGAAGTTGTTTTTTTGTATTATGTGTCTTATATTTTAGCCTGTAGCAACAAGAAACACACAAACCTGAAGGAAAGCTGCAGGGAACCTTGCAGTGGATCTTTCTCAACGTCTCCGTGAAAATGAACCTCAGCTCCCCAATTCCAGTTACAAGCAGGGCAGTGTGAGATCCTGAAATAACCTGGAGTTTTTAAAGATTAACTTAAAAAACTGCTTGTGTGTGTGTGTGCATGCACAGCACCTGAAAATATGAATAAATTATTGTTGTGGCGTGTACAAAAGGCACGGTTGGGTGTGTGTGTGAGACAATGAAAACATTTTAAATAAAAGAATCAAACTTATTTCTTTTCTAAAATATATAATACATTTATTAATATACCATACCATATGTGTGTGTTTATTAAAGAGCACGAAACAAAGAATTTCTGCATGATTGGATGTATTTTTAAAGTGTGAAAGCATCCTGTATCATAACTACATCTCTGTCCAGAGGCAGGGCTTCTGGGGGGCTGGGAGGATTGCACGCCCCCAGGCCGGGCCCAGAGGAGCCTAGATAGGAGATACAGCTTAAGGAAGCCGAGCCTCTACCACACCTGAGGAACTGGAGAAGGTGGGGCCTCCCATGATTGTATCAAGAGGAGTCCAGAGTATGGGCACAGGGATTATATAGGTTGCCCCAGTCAGGATTGAGTCATGGTTGCTAAAAACTTTACAAGACCGACTGACTTTTAGTAGGTGTAGTAGGTGTAAAATATTGAATAAAATGTTGAGCTGCATGACTGGCTTTATTTTCTTACATTTAACTTTATGAAACACAGATTTACAAGTGGATCACAGATATCTTCTCCAAGTGTATTTTGGGTAAAACTTGTCACCAACCATCCGCAAACATCATCATCAGTCACTTGGCAACAAATTGCAAACTAGATGGAGCATTTTTACGGACTAAGGTAACATGTGGCACTTCATATAAGCATAAAAGCGGAGCAACAAAGAGAAAAGAAAAGGAAAAAAGAGAGCAAGGAAAGCCAAGTTACAAAAACTGGAAACATATTTTGTTAGTCGTCCTGGAGAAGAACCTAACTTTTTTGTTGGCAGCGATTTAGGCCCGCTAAAACTGCCAGCATGGCCAGGGAGCCAGGTTAATTACAGGTAGCAATTCTAACAACCACTATTCTCAATGTGTTTGTGAACATGTGGGTGCCTGTGCCAGTTTTACTAAACTTTATAGCTACTGATACAGGCTCTGCGTTGAAACAGATATGGTCGGTGTCAATGATATGATCGCTATCCGTGGTGCTGAACTGCTTTGCATTTGTGTTATTTTATCATTAGTGACCAAGCAGCCTAACGTTTTTGTTGTTCTCTTGGTTTGTTATACATCATGTCAATTTGATGGACTTCAAAATGACAGTTGCTCTCTGTGGTGCGGAAGCTTGTAATCCCCACTGTTGCAGGAATGTGTGTGTTGTAAAATAATGTTATCATGAGGTTTATTATTTGGGTATAAAGGGCCCTGCTCCCGGCCCAGCTTTCATTTATTCCACCAGTGTCTCTGCCATTTGTAACAAACCAGTAAATATGCACTAATTTCAATAGAAAAAATAAATTGCAGAAAACTTATCAGGAAAAAAAGCTAAAGATCTTTTGTGATACAGGCAGAAAATCTACAAAAATCAAATTAAGTATAAATATTAAAAAAGACACCTTTCAAACACAACTTGTTAATTTTATTAATTAGTGATATATATTTATAACACGGACACAGATTCAACACAATTTTTGTTTTATTCCTGGTATTCCAGGTCTTTTGTCCTAAAGAATTAGATACATCTGAAGTGTCAAAATGTTCAAGGAGGTCTATAGTGTCCAATAGTTTTTGGTTTAGTGCCAGTGCTTCTGCAGGTCCTTATAAATTGAACAAATGGCGCCATCTTGACCTCATGGCGCCAAGATGGCACCAGTGTTTGAGGCTTGCCGTCTGACGCTCCTCCTGTTTTGTCTTTGTCTGCTTTTAACTTTATTATATTTGACCTCCTCTATTTTTGATTGTATTGTATTATATAATTGTGTACAGCACTTTGGTCCAGTGGGTATTTAAAGTGCTTTATAAAATAAAGTTGGTATGGTATGGTATGGTATGGTATGGTATGGTATGGTATGGTATGGTATGGTATGGTAAATGCAGGCAAGGACAGTTTCTCCAAGTCTGAAGGGATCATGGCGTTATAGCTCCACTGGTCCAAGAAAACTCAGTTGGGTGCAGTGATGCCACCAACCTCTTTAACTTGCCAGGTGAATCCAAACCTTTACGTTCCCAAAACTTGAAGAGGAAACCACTGTCCTGCTGTTCAACAACTCATTCGATGTAAGTATTCTTGGAACAGTAGACTGCATAGTAATTGTGGGGCTGAATATCTTTTAGTGTTCCAATGTAATGATGTAGAAATACTTTGTTACTGTACTTAAGTAGAATTTTGACACATCTTTACTTTACATCGTTATTTACATTTCTAGCGACTTTCACTGTTACTGCACTACATTTCCTCAATAAAATGTGTACTTTTACTCCGATACATCTCCCTTAACCATCTTTGTTACTTGTTCCTACAATATAAAATTAGAAGAAATCTGATTGGACAATGCCTGTTTGTTGGCGAGGGCAACAAATGGAAGTACCATTCTAGAACATTCCATCAAGCCAACCGCATAGCAAGCACTATCGAGGCAAGTCTCATTATGGATGTGACCACCATGATGGAAGTTTCTAACAGTGAAACTCTGAAAGCAGGAAAGATGACTGCACTGGTGAGGAACTCAGTGGTGCGGAAGAAGGTACACACCCGTGGTCGTATTTACAAGAGCTTTTTGCATAAGTTGGAGTGAAAGGTTCTTCTTTCCGGATGAAGTGCCTCTTACGCCTACCAATGACAACAGAGACATTAGCATTCAAAACCTCCCCATTCAACATAAAGAAGTATGTGGAGATATGTTTATTTGTTTGTCTGTTTATTTTAAAAGCATAATTTGTATTAATTCAATCAAGCCACAGTGTGAGTCAGTGTTATTTAATGTTAAATAGTTGATAAATGTAGGGATCTGGAGTTTTAGCCCCGCCTTGGGGCGGCTCCTCCAGCCTTTCCCTTCACAGGTGATCCAGATCCAGCTAATGAGAACTGCTACTACTTAAGCCTTCAGCTGAGACCAGACCTTCGCTGGAGCATCAAACCTACTGGGTTAGATTCTCAGCCACAGTCTCT
>NC_051430.1:5597543-5605052 GCF_001649575.2 Kryptolebias marmoratus | reverse complement strand
AGCCACCTAGCAGCGCTCGGCTGATATTAGGATTGTACCCGAGACTCACCCTGTCCCTTTTTGCTCCGCAGATCATTCCACGATTCCTCTCACTGTATATATTCAGGACACTTGTAAATAAACTGCACTTACCTTCAGCTGTTGTTTCTGTGTCTGGTTTTGGTCTCGTTCATGGACAAATCACCTTGCGTTCTTGACAATAAATGGTTGTTTAGATATTTAGAAGCTAACTCACCAAACACCAAGGAAGCTTAGCAGAGTCAGCCAACTTGTTGACAGTCTGAATCTTTAGACCGGTATTGATGCAATACTCGCAAAGGCACTGCTCCAACTTCTGCTTCAGCTTTCTTGTGAGGTAAAGGGGTTAAGTGGACTTGGTAAAAGGCCTTGACCTTTTTGGTAGTTGTTTTTGATAGTCCTGACTTGTGTGGCTCAGTTGGTTGGTTCGTCTTCTTTATGAGTCTTTTGCTGTTGATGCCCATAGTGTGGCTCACTTTTTGAAGCAATCTATTATTCTTCAGGACTTCAAAGTTCTTCAAACAAGGAGCATTAAGTGCCCGGTCCTTCTTTGTTCTTGCATTTTTCAGCTGGCTTGTTCTGCCAGGGCACTGACTAACTTGTCCTTGGTCTTCTGTTCCTTTCACCTGGACAAAATGTTGTGTAAGGCCAGTGCAGCTTGTTTCTAGGGTGAACAGGAATCCACAACATCACTTATGGTGCCTGCAAACCAGCAGGATCTTGTGGTAAAGACTGACTTGCTCTTTGCAGGGCCTTCTGTTTGGCGACATCTGACTGGACATCAGGCATTTGCTCCGGCTCCAGAAGTGTAGCCTGTTTATGCTTTCTGTCTTCTTCTGCCTCAATTTGTGGAACCGTTGTTTGATTTGCAGTCTTGGCTTCAACAAGGGGGCATTCTAGCTCTATGGACTTCTTTCTCTCTCTTCTGATTTTCTCTTCCTCTGAATTAAACATAACAAAACCTAAACATAAGCACACAGGAGGCGAAACGGGAAGCAACACATACCGGCAGGAAACACAGGACAATGAACCAGCAAGACGTGGAGAAAGTGACCAGGTTTTAAAGACAGAGGCTAATTATGGAATACAATCAAAGCTTGGGGCAGGTGTAGATGGGCGTGGCAGATAGACCAAAGAGTGACTGTGGAGGAGTGAATAGTGACAAGCACAGAGAACACAACAAAACCAAACCCAAAGGAGACCAGAAAAAAAAACACCAAACATAGGGGAACAAACAAAACCGAATCCTAAAACTCTGCCCTTGTGATAGGTCGTTGACCTTTTGATACTGTCTCATTTGCAGCTGCAGCTAACTTTTCCTCTCTTTTCCTCTGTCTAATCTTTTGCATCAAAATCTTTGCCTTTTCATTTGATGCATTTCGCTTCTCCTCTGACATTGACTCTCTGTACTTTTTGCATCTCACCTTTGCATCCTGAAGGTAGGTTTGGTACTGTTCTCGGTCTTCACTTAACCTTTGTCTATACTGCTTACTCTTCACCCTGGAGCAGTTATGGTCAGCTGACTGCCTCCTAGGAATAGAAACAGATGATGTAGGCCTGTTGGCACTGCACAGTTTTATTCTTAAGGGTAGAAATGTCATCCTGAAAAAAGAGGTTTGCTTCAATATTTTATTTAGCTGCAATTTGTAACAAATAAAAGTATGAAATGGCATCAAAATGTTTCTAAAAAGTTGCAATAAAATTTTTTATCAGTGAAATACTTAAGATAAAATATCTGGTATAAAACACATGGCTGCTGTCAAGTTCCAAGCTAACCATGACACCGGTGTCCTTGTTACCTTTGAAATGAGTATTTATGGTTTCTATATATATATCACTTAACCAACTAGGTAAATATTTTTTGTATAAATTTGATAATTCATTTAAAAAAATTCTATGGAAATTAAATTTAGTATGAAAGGCTTAATTGAAATAGACCATCCTAGTCTTGAGAGTAATGTGGACACTACTAGAGTTGGTGTCCCAAGTTACATGTGAAACCATCAACAGAACAGTGAGAACTCGCAATGGCTAATTTGACTAGATTTAAGGTCAGATTTAAGCATCTGAGCAAACTGAGTCAAAATATACACACTAAATGTGAAGACCTACATATCACACTGTAATAATAACAAATTCTAAATGTAACTTGAGGACACCAATAACATGTTGTCCCATGTTACGTTTCAACCAATCGGCTGCAGTTCCAAATAGTAGCATCTAAAAACTATCTCATCAAAAAACTTCAACATTCATGTCACACAATTCCTAAAATATGTGTCAGCAAAAATTAGAAGTACATATTTGGCTAACAACTATCGATACATGTCCCCGTTTTCAGAAAAAATCTCAAAAAAGTAAAATTCTAAGATAATTAAGCCATTCAGGTTATCACGGTTATTTAATCAATGTTTTCAGAGGCATTTTTTTTCCCTGTTCATAGGGATGGTATGTTTTTACTGATCAATAATTTTGACTTTGTGTAATGGTGACCCTGTTTCATAAAGTGACCCAAGTAAAACATTGCTATAGTTTAGCTAATGTAGGTAGGCACTGTTATAAAGATGAATGCTTTTACAGTGTGTGGAATAGAAGGCCTTGTATTTATTCTCCCATGCTTTATTTAACATTCGATCATTATATCTTTATCTGATTTGTGTTTATCACCCTTTTATATTTAGCTACTATTTTAAAAGCTTTAACAAGTACTTATTTAATTTATCTGGAAAGGGAGAGATAGGTGGTAGACACCCTGGAATGTGAGCAATGGATGTGCCAGCAAGAAAGGGGGAAGGAGAGACCTTTGACCTCCAGATAAGGGAGGCAGTGACCCACCCTCTGGAGAAAGGGGGGCCTAGTAATAAAACCAGGCGAACATACTTTGTCTCCTCAGACAATCCTGGGGTGATGGCTTGACTAGTTTCAAGATGATCTGTGTCTCATTCCCATTGATTGTCTCCCAGATGCATCTGGTTTTATGATTGTATGAATATTGACTAAGGGTGTTTGAATAAATGTGTTAAACTTTAAGGTAACGTCTCCTGAAGGTCTTCCCCATCAACTAACTCAGGGAGGTAAAGGTAGTTTATCTCAACAAGTGCCTTTGTACTGTGGTACTTTCTGGCTTGACCGCAGTGGAGTGGCATTTGTTGTTGTGTTGTAGCTTTAGCTGTTGTGTTGTGGCATTGGGTGTTGGATTGTTTGTGGCTTTTCCATTTTGTTAACCCCTTTGGGCCACCGTAAAAAAAACATTCCCATATCTTTTACAATTTATTATGCATATGTAGGTAACACTGTATAAGAATTAGAAAGCCAAAGCAAATACCCAGCTGGGCCAAAAAAGGAAAATAAAAAATAGAAGGGTCAGTTGTGTTTGGAAGCTGTCTATGCAACATTGTTGTGAAACCAAGAATAAATCCATCCGTCCATCCACTTTTTGACCTGCTTTTCCTATTCAGGTCTCGGGCAACATGGTTCCTATATCCAGCATACACTGTGCATGAGGCGGGTTACATGCTGGACAGGTCACAAGTCCATCACAGTGCCACAAACCAAACACAGTCTGGTTATGATACATTTATCAGTCAGTGATGTCCTTTTAAACTGAACAAATCTAAAATAATTATTGAAAGAAAACATGCTTAAAGTGGAGATCTCAGCTGCAGACACACAAACCTGTCAAACTTTGTTTGGTCACAACTAGGACATTCAGATTGATGTTGGTACTTGAAAGACCTTGGGATTTTGTCTTACTTTGTCAAAAGACTCTTTCACTCACAACTTCTGTTTTCATGTTTAGTTTTTGTTTCCTTTTGTGGTGTTTTCTGTGTGCTTTTGGTTTTTATTCCTGTGTTCATGCTTTTCTTAGTGTCAGTGGCTTCCCCTGTGTTTTTCAGTTCTCTTTTGCCCTGCCTAATCTTACCTGTCCTTAGTTGTCTTCTCACCAGGTGATTGTTTTTTGAGTTTATTAGTTGTCTCTTTGTATTCTGTGTTTCCCTGTTGTTCCTTAGTTGGGCATTGTCAGTGTTTGCTGCAGTCAGGTTTCCTCCTCGTGTCTCTCTGTATGAATTCCTTGTATACTTTGCTGCCACGTCAGCCTTTTTGTTTTTGTTTAATAGATTTTTTTTCTTGAAACTCCTTGTGTCCACCTGCATTCTGGGTCCAACCAACCTTAAAACCTGACACAACTGAGTACAATTCTCTTGTAAGACAAAAGAGATAAAGTTTGTTAAAATATTTGATTAATTTTCTATTTTTTTTTTAATATTTGCTCATAAATAATGATCAACAATCATTTTTCATGTTTCAAAAGCTTACTAATGAAATACACATCTCATTTCAGCAATGAATCATGTTCTTTTCCCAAACTGTACAAAGCATGTAACTAATTAATAATTGGTTAGATGTCCACAAGTGCATACATGTGTCCCAAAACAATCAAGATTCACTCAGGTCAGAATTAACTTTTTATTGAACAGTTGGTGAAAGATGATGGCAGGTCAAAGGTCATGAAAAATAAGTGATTTTTCATGCTAGAAACTAATTAAAAAATTGCTGCTGTCAGATAGGTGTGAAAAACTGTATTTAGAAGTCCAGTTCAGCCCACTGCTATAGAGGTTGCACAACGTCTAAAAACCAGGAGGGACCAGTTGATTGAAAGGTCACGTATCAGCTAATCTGACCGCGCCAAATGTCAGCAAGACAATCTGATAATTTGTGACCCTAGGGTTGAGAAAAAAATCAAAAGAGGCTATATGTAGGATCTGTAAAAGACCAAGTGTAAAATGTCAGACAAATCCCATATATGGTGAGAAGAAGTGACATGTCCATCAGAGCTCAGTTTTCCAGGAAGCCTCACATTCAGACTGCTTCAGCAACCTACAATAATGTTTGAAACCAACAGCAACACAATTTTGTTAATACATACAGGATATTTAAAAGCCTAGCATTTGTTGAAGAAATACATATCACCTGCCACCATTCACGCCAAAGTTTAAAATTAAAATAATTTTATATTGAGAAATGACAATTATAGGTCATTCTGTTCAAACCTTGAAAAGACATTATTGGTTAGCACTCAAAGTGTAAGTTGTGAATGACTCTACGACCATAACACAATTAAGCTCAGTATCTGTAAACCTGACTGAGTCATAGCCATTATGTGTTGGCCAAGGAGTGGCGGCCATCCTAAATTAGATTGACTTCAAAAGGTAATTGGTTGTAGATGTACATCTAATTATTAATTTCTGAGAGTTTTGCTAAATTTCCTGCTGTTTATTGTGTGAAACCAGCCACTAGGAAGGACAAGCCAGTGCTGGTTCAAAATGGTGAGGGTTGTGTTGGGAAATGCACACTTTTGCCAAAGCAAACATGCAAGCTCATCCAAGTGACACCGGATCAGATGAGGCCTGGGTTAACAATGATCATCATCAGTGCTGTTGACAAACAGGGTACCAGCAGAAACTGTGTTACTGTAAGTTGAAGACCACAAGGAGGAAAATGTACCAGATGACAAATGGAGAAGAGGAAAGGCAAGAGTGTAGAACTGAGGTTAGCAACTCTAAATGTAGGGAAAATGACAGGCAAACATAGAGAGCTTGTGGACATGATACAGAAGAGGAAGATAGATGTATTATGAGTGCAAGAGACAAAATGGAAGGGCAACAAATCTTGCAGCATTGGGGCAGAGTTTAAGCTGTTTTACCATGGTGTGGACAGGGAAAGAAATGGAGTAGGGCTGGTCCTAAAGGAGGAGATAGTAAGAAATGTAGTTGAAGTGAAAAGAGTGTTAGATAGGGTGATGTGTCTGAAGGTAGAAGTAGAAGGTCTGATGTTGAATGTTGTCAGTGGTTATGCTCTATAGGTTGGATGCGATGTAGAAGAGAAAGACAAATTCAGGAAGGATCTTGATACAGTGATATAGTGAGTATCCCATAGAGGAGAGAGTGGTGATCAGAGCAGATCTGAATGGACATGTTAGTGAATCAAACAGAGGAGGTGAGGAAGTGATGGACAGGTTTTGGTGTCATGGAAAGGAACCAGGAAGGACAGATGGTGGTGGATTTTGCCAAGAGGGTGGAAATGGCTGTAGACCACATCTATTTCCAAAAGAGGAATAAATACAGGGTGACCTATAAGAGTGGAGGCAGGAGGACACAGGTAGACTACATTCTGTGCAGAAGAGGTAACCTGAGAGATTGTAGACTATACAGTTGTGGCAGGAGAGAGCGTGGCCAGACAGCATCGGATGGTGGTGTGTAGGATGAGGAAGAGGAAAAGAGTAAAGGCAGAGAAGAGAACCAAATGGTGGAAGTTGAAGAAGGGAGAAATGAAGAATGCTGTGAGAAGTTTAGAGATGGGACGTTAAAGGCTCTGGGTGGTAAGAAAGAGCTTCCAGATGACTGGGCTACTACTGCAACAGTGATTAAAGGGACAGGTAAGAAGGTACTTAGTGAATCGTCTGGACAAAGAAAAGATAATAAGGAGACCTGGTGGTGGAATAGTGAAGTGCAGGAAGTTGTGTATTCTTCCTCATTGTAGATATCTGAAATACAATTCTTACAAGAACACTCACATTTCAGATATCTACAATCCAATTGTTCCTAGTAAAAAGTCTAATTTTACCTATCTGAAATCAAAAGTTTTGTGAGAAACTTATGTAGGAACGCCACTTTAAATGTGAAATAAAATAAATGATAACAATAATGGGTTTTCATGTTTTTCTTTTAGTTGAACACTATCATAAAACACTCGTATGGTCTAAAGTGGGGTGATTGTGTGGGTGGTGTTACCTCCTTTGTTGGTGACCTAGTCGGTGTCACAGCCCAGCTGTGGCCACCCGCTGTAGGTCTGGAGTGATGCTGTCAGGAACTCGAGCCCCACAGTTTACAAGAGGAATCCCCAAGCTTTACAATGATGTTTCACAGTCTTCAGGGAGTTTCTCATCCTCACAGCTTGAGGCAGCTGGTTGCAGTCAGACAGAGGGAGGTATTGTTTTTTCTATTGAAGGTTTGTATTTCAGGTGGCCCTCTTCAAAACATTAACTGCTCAGTCAGTCATCAGAGTTTGGGTTGTACTTTTCACACAGGAGCTAAACTAACCACATCCATCAAACTTTCTTGTCCTTTGGGAAGCTGAAGAATGACACAGCTGTTGTAGTTTTGAGTCCGTTTACACAATTAATTGCAACACATTAAGCCATTTCACCCCCACACTATCAGTATTTGGGGCCTGCCAGCAGTGCATAGAGAGCAGTACAATGCATGCAGGCACCTATTACTCTACACCGAATAAGGTGTCTCTTTTTATTATATGGTCTTCTTCCGTTACCCTTAATGCGGCCCGAACCGGGCAAAGAACCCCCACAAATTTTATATCAGAACGACCGGCTCGGTCTCGGCATGAGGGCTACTATTTTTATTCGCGTTTCGTGTTACTATGGCGACGTAATCGCCAAAAAACACGCAAAAATTTCGGAATTTTCGTGAAATT
>NC_051430.1:5593475-5596089 GCF_001649575.2 Kryptolebias marmoratus | reverse complement strand
GGACTCCTCATGTGTCAAGGATCAGCCCTTTATGATGCTTGTCAACAACTGCCAATGTCGGCCATTTTGTAATTGTCAAAATTTCTTTCAGCTTTAACTCAGTCATTTTTAGACATATGGAGCTGAAATTTGATATGGTAGTAGCTGAGACCAAGTTGCTTCTCATATTGAGTGCTTAAAAAAACAAGATGGCTGCCAAAGCTAACAAGGTGAAAATTGGGACCAAAATTTGTGCGTGCTCTGACTCTGCAACCGTTTACAGCAGAAAGTTCAAACTTCGCAGGTGGGCTCCTCATGTGTCAAGGATCAGCCCTTTATGATGCTTGTCTGCAACTGCCAATGTCGGCCATTTTGTAATCATCGAACTATCTTTCAGCTTTAATTCAGTCATTTTTAGACATATGGAGCTAAAATTTAGCAAGGCAGTAGCTGAGACAGAGACCTATTGCATACTGAGTGCAAAGTTAAAATACCAACATGGCCGCCAAAGCTAGCGGTGTAAAATTTTCAGAGCAAAATTGTGCGTGCTCTAACTATGCAATCTTGTAACGTAGGAAGGTCAACCATCACAGCTAGAACCCTCATGGGTCAGGGATCCATGCCAAGTAGTTTAAGGTCACAAGGTCAAAGGTCAAGGTCACAACAGCCTGTGAGCTTTAACTCTGCAACCGTTTACAGTACAAAGGTCAAACTTCAGAGGTGGACTCCTCTCGTGTATAGGACCAGCCCTTTATGATTCCTGTCTGCAACTGATCAGCTCTTGGAGCCATCTTGGTTCAGCACGGACGCACACCGTGGCAGGCCCCGTCAAAGTTTCTCCAGGAACTTTCTAGTTGCTATTTACTGCCTTGTTAGCATGATTGTGTTTGGATCTGGATAAGACACACTTTCGCGTAATCATGGAAAATGACAAAGAGACCCTGGTATTTTTTCGAACTTTTATTATTATTTTTAATTTAGTGTATTTTTTTTTAAATGCAAGACTCTGAAAACAAGCACCTTTTTTGACTTTCTTTTGATATATGTTAGATTCAAAACACTTGATTTCACCTTTAGGAAAAGAAGAAGGAAATGTTCTCTTTTTAAGAAAGGGGTAAAAGTGTTAGCAGTAAAACTGACCACCAAAAAGAGGAAAATCAAAAGAGAATATCACAATCTGGAGTAGACTTCACTAAAGCAATTATATTTATTCGTTTTACACACACACACACACACACATATATATATTTCCTTTTTTCACTGCAGCTTCATTTGAGGCAATGATTACAGACATTTCAAGCCTACAAGCAGTTTATCACTTACAGGTTTTTTTTTTTCACCAAAGAGGAACTAGATTTAACCCATTCTGTTTTCACCGCAGTAAGCTCGGTAAACTCTTTGTGTCAGGAGCAGGGGCGGGCTCATGGAGACCAACAACCAATAAAGATTTACTGAAGGCCATGTTTACAAATAAACAGTTTCACATTTACTCTGCTTAATTTAAGACAGAATACTTCACTTCAGCATAATTAACAGCTTTAATCAGCAGCGGATTAACATTTTATTACAGCCTCTCATTTTCCCGCAGTTTGTTTCTCTGTGTTTTGTTGTTTTTAATTGCTGGCCACATAGGACAGAGCAGCAGGTCAGACTCCTTTCACAATTACTGTTTCCAACTGAACTCATAAACACAGTTTGAAGCTCTATTTAGAAATATTTTTGACTCTTTTAATCTCACCAGCTGGTGTTTATGGATCCTGCTGAAATCCTGTGTGTCACTCCCATTAGCAGCAATCTTTACAAACACGATCAGAGATCATAAATGAGCGTTCAACAACACCAACTGTTGTTTAAAACAGTGTTTATGAACTAAACTGGTGATATTAAGACACCTGTTTGCAGGAATAATAACACAAACCCTGTGATCTGTGGAGATAAAGTTTGATCAGAATCCAACAGAGGGAGGAGCAACCAGTCACTGGAAGAGATGTTTAATAGGACAGAATTATGGAGCTCTGAGTTGGTTTAGAAAACCCAACTGGTTCTTGTTTGACAATAATAAAATACATTAGTTCTGCCTTTCTGGGCCAGGTCACCCTTGTGGTAGAGGCCATGATCTCAATGGGTTTTATCTGGATAAATAAAGGTCTAATAGTTCTAATTGTAGCGCACACATTAGTTGGATTTGATTTTGACTTAATGTGTATCTTTTGTCCCTATATTACCGGTGCTGTGGGGGAGCTCCTGTAAGTCTGAAGTCATGGACTCTGGCTGGCTCACGCCAATCTCAGATTGATTGACTGACTGGGTGAAACCATGCAGAGCTCCACCATGGGGGGAAGAAAATACTTTTTTTATTCTAATTCTTGCATAAATTCTTTTTGCTTTTGTGATTTGTTTATTTTGTTAACTTTATGTTTAGTGTGAAGTTAAAACAGCAAATGGTGCATTTGTGGGTGCATTTGCTATCTCCACCCAATTGGCACATGCATCAGAGAGAATCAAGCGCACCCATCTCTTTCACTCAGGCCTTCAGAAGCCTATAAGGTAACTTGGCACACCTGTGCTCTTAATGATCTCTTCAGACAAAGAGCCTCAGCTTCAAGCTTCCACAGAGACACCACTGGTAGGAACT
>NC_051430.1:5581722-5583223 GCF_001649575.2 Kryptolebias marmoratus | reverse complement strand
GTCAGTTACACTCTAACCTCACTAACGAGCTAGAGTGTGGAGCTGTCTGAGCACAACACATTTTTTAGCGAACAAACTGCTCCTACGCCCACATTTTTTATGATACATTAACAAATTATATATCAAAACGTAGGCATTTTTGTCTTCTTTCAAGCAATGTGTTTACTTTTCCTGTAGGTCTTATAGTTTTCTGTCAAATCGCCCCAGAAGGCAGAGTGGTACCTGAAGATCTCGTATCTCTTTCCATATATTTTTTTCGAAATCCGTCTTGCCGGAGTTGGCTTGAAGGATGTTTTTAACTCGTCATATCTCGGACACAAAGCACTGTAGAAATGTGAAATTTTAAAGTAATGAAAACCAATCTCTCCTTCCGCTCACAGTCCAAGAATTATTTCAATACGTCCTATAGTTTTTGTACAGCGGCATTTTGTTCGGCCTGTACGTTTGCCCATTTGAAAACTTTCTTTCTTATTGAAACACATTGCAGCACGATCCAAAAATCCGTTTCTTACGGTTTTTTTAAAAGCTCACTACGAAAGCATACTTCCACCTAGAAACGCCATTTAAAGACCCCTGCCACCATAAGACATTCAAGTATTACTGACCAAAGCAGCTTTTTTGTATCTTGTATAGTTTTCGGACAGCGCCTGGTTGTTCGGCATGCACTCGCGGAAAAATTTTCTCATCTTTTGTCCCGAAGTGGTGCTGCGTTGCCGTGGTAATAGAACACACAGCCTGACCTCTGATGACATCACACAGACTCAGTGTGGGTTTCTCTGTGTGTACATTCAGCTTTGTTCAACAGTGTGTATTAGGCTTTGCTAATACACAGGCCTGCTTATTGCTAAGTCATCCTGCTAATGAAACTCATTCATTGCTAATATTCATTCTGCCATTTTGTGCTCCTTAAACACAGACATGAAGGTCAGTTTCCCATATACAAAGTGACAGGAGACATCTGGCTTCTGATTGGCTGAGATTGTTACCAGGCAGAGTAGGCAGACAAAGCATTTGTTAATATAGCAGAGGTGATGAAAACAAAATGGCTGCCTCTTCTTTCAGGGGGATCTTATGATGCCTGTCTACAACTGCCAATGTCGGCCATTTTGTAATCATCAAACCTTCTTTCAGCTTTAACTCAGTCATTTTTAGACATATGGAGCTGAAATTTAGCAAGGCAGTAGCTGAGACAGAGGCCTATTGCATACTGAGTGCAAAGCTAAAATATCAAAATGGCCGCCAAAGCTAGCGGGGTAAGAAATTCAGACTGAAACGTGTGTGTGCTCTAACGTGGCAACCGTTTAACGTAGAAAGGTCAGACATCACAGCTACAACCCTCATGGGTCAGGGGGCCATGCTAAGGAGTTCGAGGTCAAAAGGTCAAAGGTCAAGGTCACAACAGCCCGTGAGCTCCAACTCTGCAACCGTGTACAGTAGAACAATCAAACGTCACAGATGGACTCCTCACATGTCAAGGACCAGCCCTTTATGATGCTTGTCT
>NC_051430.1:5577584-5581622 GCF_001649575.2 Kryptolebias marmoratus | reverse complement strand
CTCCCATTAGCAGCAATCTTTACAAACACGATCAGAGATCATAAATGAGCGTTCAACAACACCAACTGTTGTTTAAAACAGTGTTTATGAACTAAACTGGTGATATTAAGACACCTGTTTGCAGGAATAATAACACAAACCCTGTGATCTGTGGAGATAAAGTTTGATCAGAATCCAACAGAGGGAGGAGCAACCAGTCACTGGAAGAGATGTTTAATAGGACAGAATTATGGAGCTCTGAGTTGGCTCTCTGGCTGTGGAAAACCCAGCTGGTTCTTAACTTGAACCAGGTAAGAACCAGTTCTAGTACTTGCTCTGGGCCAGCCCTAGAACCTCTTTAATGGGTAAACCACTTAAGTTTCTTCCTAGCCTTAAGAGAATTTAAGTCTACTGTAATCGTGCAAATGGAAGAGGGCATTTTTAATTGCTTGCTTATTTCAAGTATTTCAACATTTACTGTGAATTAGCTGCTGGTTTGTGAAATCCGATACCTAATAATTACAGTACAATCTTCAAAAGTTGGTTGTATGGTTAATACCATGTAAATGCTCATTTCATTGATTTTGCAAGTTCTGTAACTTTAAACCAAATACCATGTTTGTTTGTTTGTTTTTTGCTTATTTGTTTGTTGTTTTCTTGTTTGTTTTTTTGCATGTCTAACATTAATTACTTTTCTGATTGATTACAAGGCTGTCAGTCAAAATTCTTAAATTACTCGTTATCAAAGAATTATTTATTAAAGTTCTTTTCAGAAAAATACATAAAAAGGACATGCTAATCTAGGGCTTGTATTTTCAAAACATTACTGTCGACATTGTGTCCATTAGAACATGAAGCTTATGACTGCCGGTTTGCTATCACCCTTGTTGATGTTTCAGTAAATGTCCTGAAAAAGCATTTACTCCTAATGCTACAACAAACACTGTCATGGAATTCTAACTTCTTTTTTTGCACATGAAGGAAACCCTTGCACCATCACAACTTATATTGGACAACAGTTTGCATCTTATGTTTTTGCTGATTTTATGGGTGAATGTGGCATTAAGCACATCAGAACAAGTGTACACCATCATCAGATGAAGGGATGTGGGGAACGCTTTAATAGAGTGCTAAAAGACACTATTCAGGTAGCACAAGCTACACAATGACCCAGAAAGCCTGCAATCACTGAAATACTACACAGTTAGAGTGCTTCACCTTATGTTACAACTGGTGAATCCCTTTACTAGCTTCTCAGAAGAAGACCAATGAGGACAAAACTGGGCATCCTGCCTTCAACTAAAGACAATGGACAGTACGACCATGTTAGATCCAAAGGGGTTTTCCAATAATTCAAAAGTGCACAATACACAAACAAGAAGAGAGAAGCTAAACCAACCAAAGTCACTGGAACTACATTCAGAGGGAAGCATTTTCATGTGGGAAAAGAAGAGACCCAGCACAGCAATCCTTTGTCAGTACAGCTGCAGACTAGACTGAGTTCATTGGTCTTCAGTGGAGGAAAAGATGGAATGGAGCTTGACTGTCACTTGCCCAAACAAAACCCCAAAGATACAGCAAAGGAACCCCTCAGCCCAAAACAGACACCAAAACAAGCTTTTTTACAAAGGGAAAGATATGCAGCAACTTAGACTAAACACTATATGATGAAATAAGTTTGTTAAAAAATGATTTTGAACAAAAAGTGAATGAATGTGAACAAATGACTTGTGATTTTGGGCTAATTATCAGTTATATTTCTGATAGTTGTCAGGAACCGTGGAACTGATGGAGAAGAACCCAGTGCGCAGACTCATATTAAAGAAACTAAACTAATTTATTAAACTAAACCATAATGTGTATTTCATTACGCGGCGAAGCAAAAGATCAGGCGGGCGACTGGGGCGCCGTCCTCGGCGGAGCCAGAGTTCTGGAGAACGGAGCGAGGCGTCCCCCTGGACCCTCGACTTAGCAGAACGGAGCGAGGCGTCCCCCTGGACCCTCGACTTAGCAGAACGGAGCGAGGCGTCCCCCTGGACCCTCGGCGGAGCAAAGCGGAGCGAGGCGTCCCCCTGGACCCTCGACGGAGCAGAACGGAGCGAGGCGTCCCCCTGGACCCTCAACGGTTCTGAGCAGAGGCGTTGTCGTCCTCGGCGACCCCCTCGGAGACGGAGTGAGAGGAGTCGTCGTCCTTGGAGACGAAGTGAGAGGCGTCGTCGTCCTCGGCGACCCCCTCAGAGACGCGGGATGGTGAGACGTCGCCGTCACGGCCGACCCCCACGGAGACACGGGATGGTGAGATGTCGCCGTCACGGCCGACACCCACGGAGACACGGGATGGCGAGGCGTCGTCGTCAAGGCCGACACCCACGGAGACGCAGGACAGTCGAGCATCGTCTCGTCCTACCCCCACTGAGATGTTGGCAGGTGGGACGTCGTCTCGTCCTACCCCCACTGAGATGTTGGCAGGTGGGACGTCGTCTCGTCCTACCCCCACTGAGATGTTGGCAGGTGGGACGTCATCTCGTCCGAGCCCCACAGAGATGTTGGCAGGTGGAACGTCGTCTCGTCCGACCCCCACAGAGATGTTGGCAGGTGGGACGTCGTCTCGGCCGACCCCCACAGAGATGTTGGCAGGTGGGACGTCGTCCCTCTCAGGAACGCTGACCGGCAGAGCTGTGTCGCCAACCCCCTCCGAAACGCTGACCAGCAGTGAAGCGTCGCCAACCCCCTCGGAAACGCTGACCGGCAGAGAAGCGTTGCCGACCCCCTCAGGAACGCTGACCGGCAGAGAAGGCACAAAGAGGACCCAGGGATCGGCAGAGGGCGCAGAGAGGTCCCCGGGCTCGGCAGAGGGCGAAGGGAGCTCAGAGGGCTCGGCAGAGGGCGCAGAGAGGTCCCCGGGCTCGGCAGAGGGCGCAGGGAGGTCCCCTGGCTCGGCAGAGGGCGCAGAGAGGTCCCCGGGCTCGGCAGAGGGCGAAGGGAGCTCAGTGGGCTCGGCAGAGGGCGCAGGGAGCTCAGAGGGCTCGGCAGAGGGCGCAGGGAGCTCAGAGGGCTCGGCAGAGGGCGCAGGGAGCTCAGAGGGCTCGGCAGAGGACTCTGGAGGTGATACTGAGGGCACTGCAGGCGGGTCAGGAGACGGGACTAAAAGTGCTGCAGGCTGCACTGGAAAAGCTGGAGGGTGACGGGTTGACGGGTGAACAGGGAGTGAAGGTGGTTGATGATTAGTGGAGGTGTTTGATAAATGTCCTTTTAACTGAGTAACAGTTGCGTAGATGTCTGAGTAATGAGCCAGACCGAGGAGAGAGGAGGATGGGACAGGAGGATTCTCTCAATGATATTGCAGGTGACTAGATTGTGTCTTGGATCTGAATTGGATGCAGTTGACATAAGCAGTCTATTTATTTGGTTGGAGATTTCTATGAGTTTGTCGGGGGAAAATGGTGAACCAGGAAGGGGAAACGTGAAAACTGATGTTACTGACAGAGGCGTGGTGGTGTCTGGCTGATCCATCGAAGAGACAGAAGTTGCGTCCGGCCGATCCATTAAGGAAACAGTGGAGGCGGCGGCGTCCGTCCGACCCACCGGAGGGGCCGTGGTGGCGACGGTCTTTCCCACCGGAGGAGCCGTGGTGGCGACGGTCCTTCCCACCGGAGGAGCTGTGGTGGAAGCTGCTGCAACCGGATGACACGAGGAGACTGCCGCCTTCTGTGTCTTTTTTCGCCGATGGTGGTTCCGGGACACAGGAGAGACGATTGCCGGGGAACGTGGCCCCTGAAGAAAAGCAAGCGGATGTTCCTCCCGCAGCTCAGCCAGGATGAGCTCTTTTTCTTCAGGCGTGAGTGTAACACTAACCTTGGAGCCTGCTGGGTTTGAGTGTGGCTGGTTCATTCTGTCAGGAACCGTGGAACTGATGGAGAAGAACCCAGTGTGCAGACTCATATTAAAGAAACTAAACTAATTTATTAAACTAAAGAAACAAACGAAAACAAACAGCTGACATGGCAGCAAAACAAAAGGATAAGCAGAACATAAAGCACGGAGCAGCAGAACCAGGAA
>NC_051430.1:5564726-5577484 GCF_001649575.2 Kryptolebias marmoratus | reverse complement strand
ACAACTAACACAGACAATGAACCAGCGACTAGTGGGAGAAATGACCGGGTATTTGAGTACTGAGGATAACGAGGTGAGTGGGAACAGGTGGAGTGATTACAGAGTCGGGACAGGTGTAGATGGGCGTGGTTAACAAGCAAGTGAGTGACTGGGGAAGGGTGAAATGAAACATGAACATAAGACAACAAAAAGCAAAATACAACAGAATCGAAACAAAACCCTGAACCAAAGAATAAAAATAAAACATAAACAAAACCCATAGAAAAACCAAATCACCACAATAGTGTTTCATAAAGAAGACATTTATTGCATTCTGCCAACTGTAAGATTAAAGATTAATGATGGGATTTATGGCCCTTTGAAGGAATCCGGATCTCACAGATCCATTTATTTCAAAAAGCGGTTCAAAAGAACTAGTTTTTTTGAACGGATTGTCACGAGGTACTGCCAAGCGACGTACATACATATGTCATTACCTATACCTTACAGTCATTCCATGTGACTTGTCAAGCATGCAACCCTCCCTCCCCTCATAAGTATATGTTCTCCAATCACAACAACTGCTGGACTCCTCCCCTTCGGCTGTTCTTCATCTTAGTGGAATGGAAAAGGAGGAATGTGTGTGTAGCTGCATCAGAAGAAGAAAACATGTTACTTTTAAGTTTATTTAATCAGGGCAGTATGCAATTATGATAAAAAATGACTCCTTAAGGTCAGTGTTTTTTGCTAGAACTGCCACTGATTCAAATATTCATTTTTCAAACATGTTGAGATGTAATTAGTTATTTCATGCTTAAAAGAAATATCATGTGACACTATGATTGTGTGTTGGGTGATAGGTGGGGTCTAAAGCCTCAGACTGCTAGTGCTCAGACTCTGATTCTAGAAACACAAAATGGTAGCTCTAGTAAACTGGATCTTGCTGGCTTTAAGCCGTCATAATAAGAGGAGTTCAGGACATTTGGTTTAGTATTATATTACATGTTAATGTTTAGCACTCAAAGTACAAAATAGGGTTGACTTTCTGCTACTATCATACCAAACTCTGGCTCAATATCTGTAAAACTGACTGAGACCAGGTTAAATCAAGTTAACTCCAAATGTTCATTAGTTGTAGATGTGCATTCAGAGATTACTTTTAGAGAGTTTCAATAAAACCTATCCAGTGGATGGCTGATGAGATATTTTGCTAATATAAAGACAAACAAACAGACAGACAAAATCATGTTCTATCGTTCATCTTTTTGGTTGATAACTATTGTAAGAATACAGTAATCTCTTCAACTGTTTAACCATGTTTTTTCAGGATGACCCTAATCTTCATTGAGACACATTTTTCCAGGAAGAACCTTTCTGATAGCAGGTGATTATGACACAAACGGAATATACAATTTATGGTTTTATGATTTGGACATTTACTGAATTTTTAGGCTAGACAGACAACAGACCCCAGGATAGGATTATCACCAAAACATTAGGATTTCCACACAGAACAGTTCTGTGTGATTTGGCAGCAATCCAAAGACTGTTAGACCATACTGCAGCTCAGACATAGTGCTCCTCCTTGGTGCTCCTGCTCTGACCCTGAAGTGGTCTAATGCTCCCGCTCTGACCCCAAGGAGGGGGTTTCAGTTCCATAAGTCCTTTGGTCTAAGCTGCAAGGAAATTGCTTTCTTTCACTGAGGTTATTCATGTTTTCTGATTGGATCATACAAACCAGAACAGGAAAAGATCCATTTGAGCCAAGGTTGGGTTGTTTTAGTGCTTTGCTTTCAGCTTGATTGTTTTATTTGGGCTCTCTACCTCTCAACCATGAGAGTCGGTGATTCTGACATATTCAGTGTTCCATGAATCCCACTGTGAAGAAAATGAACAGCTTTTTATTGAAACTAATTTCTCATCAGAGCCAGACACTATTTATTTCTCCCAATGAAGCTTTTTCTTATTTTTTTCTTTGAGCCTTTTTGGCTTTTGAATCCTCTGTGTCTGTTCTAATGGGATTTTATTTACAACCATACATTTGCCTCTAATTATCTTCTGCTAAGATTATAATTGGTTCCTGAAAAATGCACAAGTCATAATGCAGTCTTGCATCACAACCTCTGAAATTGACATGAAGAGTTAGCATTAGTTTCCCAGAGTTTTAATTGGAAAGAAGATGCAAGTTACAACCAGGTATTCTATAGGTTAGCTTATTTGTCAAATAAATAATTCCTGTTTATAGAATGCCACAGTAGGGCTACTCAGAAGTCATAACTTATAGAGGAGGAAGTTATTTTCTCTGTTTCTGAGTTTTGAAATTAAAGCTGAAATGTTAAAAAAAAAAAAAAAAGTTGAAATAGTGTTTAAAGAATCATAGATAAATTACGAAAATAGAGTTGGTTCTTTGAGATAAAAAGGTGAATCGGAAATCAAACCATCATTTTGCAATGACCAAATGTTTTGTGGTGACTTTAAAATTCAGATCAGAATTTTAATAATAAGGAATCGGGGTGGCACACTGAAGTAAAGGTTCGAGCTGTTGCTGGGAAGCAACAGCTCTAACTCTGGGTGGAGTTTGCATGTTCTCCCTGTGCACATGTGGGTTTACTTCAATTTCCTCCCACAGACCAAAAACATGCATGTTAGATTAATTAGTAACTCTTAAATTGTCCCTAGGTGAGCGTGTGAATGGTTGTTTGTCTTTATGTGGACTTGCGACCCAGCCAGGGTGACTGCTGGAGCTCCCTGTGACCCGGAATGGAGAAGTGGGTAAAGAATATGGATGGAGGGATCTGCAGCTGAACACAAATAAAATGTAATAATTTGGATAGAAATTCAAATTTTATTAGAGAACATTAAATAATAACATTTATTATTAGGTATTTTTACAAGTGTCAGATGATTTCAGAATATTCAGTTCAACATTCAATACATGAATGCTCATGAGCTGCCAGATTATGATCCTTTTTTTAAGTTTTATTGTGTTTTTACATTGTAGATATTGTTATTTGTTTGCAACAAGTGGTAGTTTAGATTATCTGTTTAATGAACCAGATAGATGACTCAAATATTCAACCTGACACAGCATGTTTAACAAGATTTGTTTTAAATATGAAACTGGTTGGATTCAGGAAATGCCTGCAGAAGCACACAGAAAAGTCTGACAAGGGAGAGAGCAAGTTAGTAGCTGTAAAAGAGTCAGAGAATTTAACAGGACTCAAAAAGAAAGCCACTAACCTTTTCAGGATCAGAATGAGACACTTGATCCAGTCGGTATGCTCCTTCAGTAATTCTTTGGTTCTGGGAATCTACAAGGATGAATTAATCTCTGCTTCAAAAAAAATCCTCTATGGCCTACATGCTGTGAATTGCTCACAGTCTGCAGAGAGAAAGCAGGGTGTGTTAGGTGAGGTTAGTGATGTCACAATGGGTAGAGTGAAGGCAGAGTCCTGATCTGGCCTGATTCGGCGAACGGGCTTCCTACAGTCTGTTAGGAATGAATCCAAAACCCAGAGGGTAAAACAGGGGGCAGGGAAAGATCATACACAATGAAGCAGAGATCAGATTACTTATACGGAGGTTGGGCAGAACTCAGAGGTTGGGGCACAGAAAACAGGTCGATCAGAAGCTTGGCAAAAATCAGACAAGGGCAAGGCTAGGCTGGGAAATCCTGTACACAGAAGTGTGGTCAAAACCAGATGATCAGTCATGGGAAAAATGCTGGACATCTACTTGCAGGAGCTAAAATCGTCCTGATTACAGTTGAGGAGGTTGGTGTGGCTGAACAGGGAGCAGACAGACACAAATCATAACTTTCTTGGAGTCTGTGGATAGTGTGTCATATGGTGATTCTGTTGGTCTTCTGGTGGGACTTCATGTCCATGTGGTCAAGGATGAGATTATCTGGATAGGGAGTGATTGGCCTCTCTAATCTAAATCTGAGCAGTGTTCTGTTATTAGACTTCTGTTCTAGGCATGAGCTGTTCATAACAGCAAGTTCAAGCATAGAGTGGTCAATAAGTGTACTTGGTACCAGTCACCTTGGGCCAATTCAATTCAATTTATTTATATAGTGCCAATTTCAACAAAAGCAATCTCAGAGCATTGTACAAAAACATTTACATACATTATAAAATGCCAATTAGTAAAAGTAATATGTCTAAGGAAGCCAACAGGTTGTGTTGAATCTCTACTTCCTTGCAGTCTCCCATCCTGAGCAGCACATTAGCAACGGTGGAAAGGAACAAGAAAAAAACCCCAGCATAACCAGGCTTAGGATGGGTGACTATTTGCCTTAACCTGCTGGGGTTTGAGGGGGTAGGTCGTAACTATAGGTTTTATCAAAACAGAAAGTCTTAAGCCTAGTCTTAAAAGTACACAGGGTGTCAGCCTCACAGAGACTGAAAGTTCGTTCCACAAGAGAAGAGCCTGAGAACTGAAAGTTCTGCCTTCTGTTCTACTTTTGGAAATTTTGGGAACCACAAAACAACTTGCAGTCAGAGAGCAAAGTCCTCTGCTAAGAAAATATGGAACAAGAATATCTTTAATGTAAGATGTAGCTTGGTTGTTGAAAGCTTTGTATATTAGCAATTAAATTTTAAATTCTATTCAAAATTTGACAGGGAGCCAATGGAGAGAAAGTAAAACTGGACAAATATGATTTATCTTCCTAACTCTCATCAGAACTCTAGCAACTGCATATTGGATCAACTAAGGACGTTTTAACTTTTTGGCACGCAGATAATAAAGAATCATAATAGTCCAGCTACACATGATAAAGGCATCATTTTGATACAAGGTGTTTCTAATTTTAGTGATATAGGTGGAAGAAAGCAGTCCAGGTAACATTTTTAATATGGCGTCAAGGCCGGTGGCGAAGGAGGCGAACACAGAGTGCAGACTCATTAAAGAAAAAAATGAAAATGTATTCTTAAATAGACAAACAAAAACAAAAGGCTGATGTGGCAGCAAATCCAAAATATAAACAAAACAAAAAGGCGAACCAAGGCGAGGCGAACCAAGGCGAGGTGAGGCGAGAGAACCAGACAACAAGAGACAAGAGACATACCAGAGGCAATGAACCAACGGGAAAGTGGAGAGAATGACCAGGTTTTAAAGCAGAGGGTGATTATGGGAAGTGGACACAGGTGAGTAATTACAACTAGCAACAGGTATAGATGGGCGTGGTGGGAAGACAAGAGATAAACAGAGGAGAGGTGAATGATGACAGACCACAAAAGACAACCAATACAAAGACAAAACATGGAAACAATAACCCAAAACGCAAAGGAAATTACCAAGAAAAAACAACAAAAACTCAAATCCTGACATATGGGGGTTAAATAACATATTTTGATCAAATATTACACCAGGGTTCTTCACATTAGAACTGGAGGCCAAGTTAATGCTGTCAAGAGGAAGTAAAAGGCAATTGTCTGTAAGACAAAATGACAAAATAAATCAATATGATGAACAGTTACTAAATCATTAACAGAGACTTAGATTAGCCACATCTAATACTCAATAACCCACATTCTATGGTTTTGTTTTTCTGTTCTGGCAAAATCTTATTTTCATAAGATTTATAATGTTTATAAGATTTTTAGGATTTGTTTTTTTTGAGCTTTTTTAAAAAAAAATGTTACGCTTTAGCAAGTTGAGACTGTTTCAATGGGGTTTGGATGGGTAACAGAGGTCAATGATGGATTTTGTTATATCATCAGACTTGTGGCCTATGTCTTAGAAACTTGGATGATGAGAGGGGCAGAGCAGTCAACTGTTCACCATCCTGTAGTGAGCTGGATCTAGTGGAGTGGAAGGCTGTTGGACAGACCTGGTAAACCCAACCTTGGGAAAAACAGAGCACTAAAGCAGCTCCCAGATGCAGAATGACCAGAAGGACTGCTTCTATGGTCGCAGAAGCAAAACCTAAGGTGTGAGAGACCATAGAGAAGGACTTATAATATAATATAATATAATATAATATAATATAATATAATATAATATAATATAATATAATATAATATAATATAATATAATATATAAAGCAATATAGCATAACCACAGCAAGAGCTGTGTCCACATCCTTGGTGCAAAGTTGAGCTTGTTCCTGGTGCAGGTAGAACTCCACCAGGACTATTCCTTTGTGGTGTTCATAGACAGGATCTCAAGGGCAGTTGTGGAGAGGAAGGTGTTTGGTTTGGGAACCTTAGGGTCTCATTTCTACATTTTGCAGCTGATTTGGTTTGTTGGCGTCTTTAAGCTATGACCTGTAGTGTGCACTGGGATGGTTTGCAGCTGAGTATGAAGTGGCTGGGATGAAAGTCAGCTCCTCTAAGTACGAGGGCAGAGTACTTTCCCAGAAAAAGTCCAAGTCTCACTCCAAGTCAGAGGCGAATATCTGCCTCAAGCAGAAGTGTTCAAGTATCTGGGAGTCTTGTTCACAAGTGATGGTAGGATGGAGCAGGAGATGGATCATCATATGAGGTCCTTGTCCTCAACAATGAGGGTGTTGCTCTGCCGTCATTTCTGCAGACAAGTAATGAGGGCTTCTTCAACACAACATTCTTATGTTGTGTTGAAGGAGTTGAACTGAAAGGTAAAGCTCTGCATTTACTCTCACCTATTGGTTTGAGGTATGAATCACAACAGAAAGTACAAGATCCCGATACAAGAGGCTGAAATAATATCCCTCCGTATTATGGGCAGACTCAGCCTCAGTCATTCAGGGGGGTTCAGAGTAGAGCTGCTGCTCCTACCTTTTTGAAAGGAGTCAGCTGAGATAATATGGACACCTGATTAGAATACCTCTTGGATGCCTCCCTTTGGAGGTTTTCTGGGTATGTTCCATTGGAAGGAGACTCTAGGTCAGGCCCAGAACTTGCTGGAGGGATTATTTCTCTTCTCTGGCCTGGGATCTCCCAGTGGGAGCTGGAGAGTGTTGCTGGGGAATGGGATCTCCGGGTTTCTTTCCTGGACCTGTTGTGTCTGCAACCTAACCACAAATACGTGTTTTTTTGTTTTTCTATTATTATTATTATTTTCATTACATGTTCTGTGTTTGTAAAGATGATTTACTTTCAAACAAAAATATTAAGCAGAGGGATGGGAAAAATAGGATTTCCATAGTCTATAATCCTCAGTCACAATAATAATTAAAAAATATAGAAAAAGTGTCTTTTGGGTTCTTTTGGCTAAGACAGTACTGTATACCAAAAAGAAAAAATCATGATTTAGTTTAGAGTTTATTGGTTGACCATCCAAACAATTATATACATTTACCAGCTTCCTAATTTGATGATACAGCTGAAAAACAGGGATGTTAGGAACTAGTCTTTGCATAAGCTGTATATTGAATGTGAAGGGAAGAAAAATCCAACATCAATGTCAACATTTTTATACAGGTAAAAAAAAAGCTCACTTTTTCTAAGATCATTTAGTTCTCAGTATCATTAGAACTCCTTCTGTAAGAACCCTGTATTTTATCTCCAACATGAGTCTGAATTAGTTAATCTAATTTCTGAGCTCTTGAAGAGAAGACTGTGACCCCTTAGTAAAACTGTGTGGCTGAGGGAAGTACAGAGGGAAAGTCAATTAAAGCCACTTCACTTAAAACGATTGTAAATCTTACACTTAATTAAACGGAACTCAATTTACTGCTCTTATCTTAGGTAATCATGTTAAACAATAGGTGTGCTAAAAACCCATTAGGGATATGGATTTTAATTAGCAGTCTCGTAAATGTAACATTAAACACACTCTTCACCTCCTTCTCCTTCCCTTAAACAGGAATCATTTGCTAATGGGAATATTCTGGTTTAGTGGTTGATGAGAGAGCTAATTGTTAGCTATTCTTCTATTTATGTGCTGTTCTCTGTTTACTTTTTAGATTGTTTGCAAAACTCGACATCTGTTACAATTGAAGGCCTAGAAGTCCTGACTGATGACCTGCTATGTTTCTGTTTCAGTGTATCACAAATATCTATCAAATAAGTCATTAAGAGCACTGCATTTTTTTTTCTGCAAGAATCAAACTCCATATTTGTCAACATTAAACATTATCATGTCTGTGTTTGATATATTTAAAGGGTTTAGCAGTAAATGTATTAATATGGAAAATACCAACTAGCTAAAATGTGACCGTACAACTCTCACTACAGTATTGATATAACAAGCTTCTCTGATACCAGACTAAAATACAAAAATACAAAAGTTGAACATAATTTAGCATTTATTGTGGCTACCTATTGATCTCAGAATATGAGCACTCACATTGTATCATTTTCAAGGGTAATGAGGATATTGATAATATGACTTAAGTGTCAGCAAAAAGCGAATTTCTCTTATTGCTGAATGCCAAAAGTACAGTTGCCATGGCTTCAACAACATAAGCCTCAGGTTTTAGTGTGTTTTCATACTAAAAGTACAAGCCAAAGTCCATTTTTTATTTTTTTATAAAGATTAGCTATATACATTTTTGGCTGGGTTTGGTTTAACATTACACAAACTAACCAAAAATCTATGCTGTGTAATGATCATTTTGGTCTGAGAATTTTGTATTGAGTATTTTTGTTTATCACAAAACATAGGCCAGTTTATGACACCAGGAATCAGCTGGCCCACAGTTCTGCCCTCACCTGCCACAAGATTCACATCAACCTTGACCACCAGGTGCTCGAAGCGTAGCACCAGAAGGTGGTGCCACAGTACAAAGATTTTTTTTTTTGTCATTTTGCGTAGTATTTACAAAATACACAGGCTAAAATGAAATATACCAACTTTTGACAGTTCAAATAGCAATTTTTGTAACAACAGTAGATTAAAACAATCACTGCAGCTTAAATAGTACAACATTCAGTACACAGATGCACACACTGAGCAGTAGTCCTTTTCCAGAGAGGGGTTAAGTTTGAGTGTGTACATTGTGCATGTGGGGATGAACGAGTGTGTTTTTAATGAGGAGGGCACACAGTTTATTAACCAGTCTCAGAGCATATGCAAAAAAGCTGTTCAGAATCCCACTGGTTCTGCAGATGATACTTCTTACCTCTTGTCAGAATGTTGAAGGGAGAACCAACCATGAGAGGGATGCTGGACTCCTTGATGATGGAGATTGTTCTGTGAATACAGCACTGCTGGTAGATCTCTTCCAAGAATGAACGGGGTCTTTTTGAGGTGTCATTTCTCATGGGCAGTGCAGCTTTCAAAACCAGGGGGTAAAGTTGTATGTCAGGATGTTTTCAATGGTGTCCCTGTAAAATGTGTTAAGGGAAGGTGTGGGAAATCCTGCCTGTCTAAGTCTTTCAATGGGGTGGAGATTATTTTGTACTTTTTTGATGATGTTGCGATGTTGATGGAAAAGGAGAGATCATCAGCTTACTTCTCCTCATCAGTGCCATTTGTGATATGATCTGTGTGGTGATCGTTGTCAGACTTCCTGAAATGAATTACCATTCCCTTTGTTTTACCCACATTGATGGCAAGGGTATGGGGTTTGTACCACAGTTCGAGCTCCTCCATCTCCATTCTATAATCAGACTCATTGTCAATAATGAGACCAGCAACTGCTAAGTCATCTGCAAACTTAACATTGTGGTTGGTAGTGATGGGAAAGGCAGCTCTTCTGATTGAACTGAATCACTAGAATCGGTTCATTAAAATGATTTGTTCAAAAGTTTTGTTCATTGAATCCTTCAGTTCACACAGTTTATTAGTTAGTTAGTTTAGTTTATTTCCTTTGTGCCATACACCATAAAAGGTGCCCAGCCCCCAT
This sequence comes from Kryptolebias marmoratus, assembly GCF_001649575.2. Taxonomy (NCBI): domain Eukaryota; kingdom Metazoa; phylum Chordata; class Actinopteri; order Cyprinodontiformes; family Rivulidae; genus Kryptolebias; species Kryptolebias marmoratus. The sequence continues at coordinate 5,567,730 of NC_051430.1, read as the reverse complement.
GGGCTTATAAGACACACAGACATTTTTCAAAGACGCAGACAGAGACCAACATCAACATCCTCCAAACATAAAGTGTCCTCTTTTTGAAACAAACTGCGCTAACTGAAACACATGCGCGAATCAGCAGTTCGTTCATTGTACCGATCACTCCTCGGCAGCAGTACGTTGTTTCTGTACGCGAATCAGCAGTAAATTTACTGAGTAAATTCCTCCCCGCCTGTACAGCGCATGCTGCTGTGTCTTTTAGATTTACGTCATGAGTGAGTCACAAAATGCAAAACTTCCACTCTCGCTGAACTCAACTGAACTAAGTTTTTTCCTTTTTTTTTAATTTGCTTATTTTTTCCTTTTCAAGTGTGACAGTGTGTTACGGCCTGAGGCCTTTTGGCTGTATTCTGCTCTTTTCTTTTCCTCTTGGTGTATTATTGCAGGTACACTTGCAGCCTCCTGCCACCTGGTGCCACTGTGAGGACATCTAGACCTCCCATGTCACTTCCTGTTTCCTTCTGTACTTCCTGATGCCAGCCTCCACTTGTGGTGGATTGGATCCTGGCCTAATTGCCCTACCAATCCATGGAGGATCCTTCACATATAAACCAGCTCTCCCACACCCTCAGGGCAGCTGTCTCTTTGTTTGAGCAGTTTGCCTCTCTGCTGGGTGTTTTGTTTGGTGAACTTAGAAACGTTGTCTTGATGGTGTCCCCTTTTGTGAATCAGCTAAAACCTGATTGTGAACACTAGTTTGCTTTGTATTCAGCCCTGTGTTTTTCTGAAGGGGCTAGTTACTTTGTTTCTGTTTTTATCTCATTTGTTTGTTTAAGAGTTGATGCTGGCCACAGTTTCAGCTTATTGTGTGGCCTTAAATTGTCCTTACCTTTTGTTTTTATGGTTAGAAATAACCTCAGGTTGTATTTGCTGTTTAAGATTTGTTTTGTTTGTTGTTGTTTACAATTTTGTTACCTTTAATGTCATACTTCCTTGTTTGATTAAAGCTAAACAATAAACCAGTTCTGTTTCAACCTTCTATCATCATATTTAAATGTTACTCCCCCTCCCTATTCCCCTAGATGAGCCAGGTCGTAACACATTGTGAGCTGGAGTGTGGTAGAGATAGTGTCCTCATGGGATTGGTTTGCTCTATATACAAAATGAAGGGGGTTCGGGTTTAATGGAAGACTGTTTTTATGTTTCAAAACCAGACTCTCAAGACATCTGGTTACAATGGTGTGAGAGCCACAGGACAAAAGTAATTTAGGCAAGCTAGGTTTGACTTCATTGGGTTGTGTAGCAGCTTCCGAATGGTCATCAGAATCGGCACACAGACACAAGAAGCAGTTTTCTGGACACTGCACGTTTATTGCAAACAGCAACACGAGGCACAAATCAGTGGACACAGTTGATTACAGCTCCTAACACAGAAAACTCCCAGCACAGACGGCTCATTTTAACTGTCACCCATACATACAAAAAAATAAACAAGAAAAAATTAATTGGGCCAATATCCAAATTAGTATGCACAAAAGAATGAAACTGATATAATGTAATTTGGTTCAACTCAGTTCCAGACCCATAACATACACCAACTTCAGAAATAAATAAAACAAAATGTAACAAAAGAAATGACATCAAAACAGTGCAGTACCAGGTCATAAGGTCCGCAACAGTCATTGATGTTATAGCCTTGACCTTGTCTGGATCAGTCGAGACACCATTACTGTCCACAACGTGTCCGAGAAACTTTACGCTCATTTTGAGAAACTGACATTTTTTAGGGGCTAGCTTTAGACCACGGGTCCTCAGTCTGCTAAAGACCATTTCCAACCTTTTCAGGGCCTCAACCTCATCCGATGCATAGACCAGCACATCATCCAAGTAGCAAAGAAGAGTCAGAAAGTTTTGATCTCCAAATATACTCATCATTAGTCGCATAAAGCTGGCTGGACTATTGCACAATCCCTGGGGAAGGCGGTTGAACTCATAAAGACCCATAGGCGTTGTGAAAGCCGTCAACTTCCTGTCCTCTTCTGCCATAGCAATATTATAGAAGCCGGAAGTGAGATCCATAGCACTGAATATAGTACTACCACCCAAGGCTGCGAGACAGTCTGCTTGGTGTGGCAAAGGCTGGGTGTCCTTTATAGTTTGGGCGTTTAACCATCGGTAATTTACACAGATCCCAAGGTCCCCATTCTTTTTCCACACAAGGACTAACGGTGATGCCCATTCACTCTTTGACTTGGCAACTTGCTCCACACCAAATGTTCCTGTCTGGGCAGAAGCGTCACAGCCTGCATTAACTTGGCTGTCCCTATAACATCAGGGATAGTTTCTCCGCTCCACCTCTTAATGCCAGACAACATGTTGAGGAACTGCATTACCTCAGGCACATCTTCTGAGTCAGGCTTACTCAAAACCTGCCAAAACTGTTTAGACTGTTTAAACTGCTTAAGAAGGTACTTAATCACATTTGTCCTTAGAATCACTTCATCCTGCTGCCCAGGAACGACCAGTGCAGGGACTCTGAAGGTGCAGCCATACACTTCCATTTTTAGGTCATAAATGCATTTAGGCTTAACTTTAATGCCACCACAACCAACAAGTGTGATGTCAGGGCAAATGTCATTAGACTTGGACACTGAATCAGTATAGCTTAGCATTTGTTCAGCCTCTTCACTGATGGCACATGCCATTGAGCCAGTGTCGAGCAGGGCTTTCACTGACACTACATCCTCCACCTGAGCATCTGTATAGAACAGACTGTCAGCTTTGTCAAGCCTATTTATGTTCTGGAATAGTACACAGTAAACTTTGCAGTGTTAATTTAACACTAAAAGAGTTAATTTCAACACTGAGCCAGTGTTTATATATTCCTCTCTAGAGCAGAGTTAAACTAACACTGATTTCAGTGTTGAATTTTCAGTGTTAATTTTACTCTGTTTAGAGTTAAATTGAGTTATAGAGTAAAAGTATAATTACACTGTTAGTGTTGTTACACGTTTACTCT
>NC_051430.1:5560868-5564626 GCF_001649575.2 Kryptolebias marmoratus | reverse complement strand
TTCCACCAACGTTTAGAAGCATAGTGGCCATTTTAATGCAATATTTTTGCCTAAACTCCCAAGCTAAAAGGATATGATTTTGAAGGCTTTTAGCTAGCTAGAAACATGTCACATTTCGTCGCTGTATATCATATTTCTGAAAAATATAAGTTCTGTTTGAAATACCGTGATATTTTAAAATCTTAATTTGACTGTAGCGCAAGTGAAAATTCACGAAAAAAATATATATTAGAGGACACTTACCTTGTTCAGTCCAACAACGAGGAAAGAGAAAATGGTGCAGAAAAAATTCTGGTCCAGTCTGGTTGCAAGGTGAAAGAGGGTGGAGCTTCCAGAGTGCTGTTTAACACTCAACTTGGATAAATTTCAGGTTGCACTTGTTTATAGTGTTATGATAACTCTGAAAGAGTGCATTCTCTTCAACACTGATCAGATTACACTATGATAAGTTATTTTTACATAACACTGATTATTTTCACCATCACTATGGGACAAAAGGAGAAATGTTACACTCACTGTTGTTGGATTAACACCGTAAGAGTTAACATACTTTGACAATGCATATTTGACACTCAGAATTTTACTGTGTACAACAGTACAGTACTAGACGGAGAGGAATTCACACATTCAGAGTATATGGTCTGCGTGTCATCTTCAAGTTTGAGGGTTTTATCTCTATCACTCACACTACCCCCTCCCACATGTGAGTGCCCTAGTTTTCCTGATGCAGTAGGGTGTTGCCTGGTTGATTTGGAGAAGCTTTAGGACAGTCCTTTCTTTGATGCCCAGTCTCTAAGCAGCCCAAACATATTTTATCTCTCATACAGTGTGTATGTGTAGAGTGTGAAGTCTGTCCACAGACTCTGCAGTGGACTCCATGATTGAATGAAGCAGCCTCTGCTCAGGTGGCAACAAGAGCAGGCTGGTTCGTATGCTCTAGCATTCTTTCCAACATGCTAAGCACTCTCTCTAGAGCATTTGGCTCTGAAACAGCAACTTTATTTGGTTTAGCAGGGTCGGGGAGCTTGGCTGTGTTTACACTGGTGTACTCTGCGTCACATTCTAAGGGTTCACTGGCTGTTACAGTGGTAGCTACATGAAGGGCACGTGCAATGGGCAGGGTTGTGGTTGTTTTTTTAGCTTGGTACTCCCTCTGATGTTCGTCAATAGCTTCTTGCACATCAGCAAGGGACCATTTGCTTGCGGGCTTGCATTTTAAAACACAAGCAAGATTGGGATCTGGGCAATTTCTAACAAACATCATGGCTATTTCAGAGTCCATGTTGTCCATCTTACCACCCTGGTACTTAAGGTGCCTGTCAGCCATTTCTGCAGCGGTGTTCAACCTGATCCAATAATCAACCGGTGTTTCCTTAGCTCTTGGCTGGATGGCATAGAAATCCGCCACGGGTAGACAAGAGCCAGGAGTATCACTGAAGTAGCGCCTCAGAATATTGTATATTGTCTCTGGTGCTACTGGGGTGTTGCCAATTGAGCTACTTTTCAGGCAATACTTGACAATACTTTTAGCTCTGCCAAAGAGGTGGTTTAAAACTTCCTCTGCTTGATCACAAGGTGAAAGTTCTCGTTTGTGTAAGTACACCTCAACTGTGTCTATCTACTCTTGAATGGAGTACTTTTCTGTGCCATCACCATGGAAGATGGGTGGATCTTTAATGTCAGGTCTGACTATCAGACTTACTTTAGAGGTGTCAGCAACAAAGGATTCAGCTCTGGATGATTTATTGGGAGGAGCCTGTGGGCAAAAAGCTGGTTGGCAGGTTAGGAGGTGGCTAGCTATGGATTCGCCGATTTGACTTCTAGTTCTCCAATAAGTTCAAGTAACTGATGTGTAGTGGTGTTCTCATTGGAATCAATGGATGTTGAATACAGTGGTTCATGTTTGTCTTCACCATTATCCAATACAAACTGCATTTTAGGGATAGCTCCTGGAGTGTCATTAACAAGAGCTTTCCCAGGGCTAAATAAACCCCTTCCTCTCCCAACAGGGATCTGTTTTTTTTTGTCTGCCATAGTGTATAAAACAAAACAAACAAACAAACAGTCTTATATGATACAGTTCCTCAATAAAAGAGTAATTGTGGAAATAATGACAAATATGAAAAAATATATTTTTCTCTTAATGTTGTTAAACTAGAGTTTTGTGATCCAGTCTTTTGTCTATAACCAATAACAAAATGGCAACCAAAATAGAGCCTATCAAAATCACTAGCCCACCAACTTCAGCATTCAGCATTCCAAGTACACAGCAGAACCTCAGTGATCGGCGGTGGCTGATCCAGGGATCCGGGTCATGGCACCAGTTTTATGTAGCAGCTTCCGAATGGTCATCAGAATTGGCACACAGACACAAAAAGCAGTTTTCTGGACACTGCACGTTTATTGCACCCTTTAAAAGAGCAGCAAGAGGCACAAATCAGTGGACACAGTTGATACAGCTTCCAACACAGAAAACTCCCAGCGTTAGCAGAGGAAAAGAACAGTCAATATCAAGACTACAAAACACACTATTAATAGGACAAAATCAAATACCGAACTTATAAAAACAGCTACTATAACCTTAGCTTTATATTTCGGCACCTTTTTAGCAACTAAATTTCATTTTTCAGCTGCTAGCTTAACTGATAGAGAAATCATGGAGAACCACAACTCACCAGCAAAGACGGCTCATTTTAACTGTGGCAAAATAAGCGGCAGCTGCGCACATGGAGCAGGGTGTGTCACACTATTTACTGTCCTCATGCAACAAGTAATGTTCGGAACCATTAACTTGGTAACAAAAATAAAGAGAATGAGTCTCAAAATAGTAACAGTAAAAATAAACAATTTTCCACTGAAAGTTTTGAGAATGTTCATACATAAAAAATGAACTTGCTACAGTTTGAATAATAGTAGCACTTTTGAGGCACATGGATACAACTGCCTGCTTGAGTGATGTGTTGAAGATGTTAGCAAAAACACCCTTCAGTTGCTCTGCACAGTCCTTTGTGTGGGTTGACTGCCCACATCCGGTGTACCTGGTGGTAACAGGATCATCTGTGCCTGGATGTGTGTAGAAGTTTTTTTTCAGTTCATCTGGCAGCAAGCCATGGTTTTGGCATACTGTTCAGGTAGGGTGCCCGTAGCTAGTGATGTGTGGAAAGCTCTGCCACAGATGTTGTGAATTTTTATCAAGTGACTACTCAGTTTTTACCCATATGGCCTTTTTGGTTCTCTGATCACCCATGATACTTTTTTTTTTCTTGCTAGACTATAGGTTGCAGCATTCCTATTACTGGCGAGGCAACTTGGCCTGATGCAGTGAGATATGGATCAATGGATAGGAGCCTTGTCTGCAGTAATGAAGACATTACTCTTCTTTGTCATAGTGAAAAGAAGCTGAGCCAAAAGGTAAAGCTCTTGATTTACATGTCCATCTACAGTTCAGTCCTCACTTATGGTCATAAGATATAGATCCATCCATCCATCCATTGTCTTCCGCTTATCCAGGGTCGGGTCGTGGGGGTAGCAGCCTAAGGAGGGAGACCCAGACTTCCCTCTCCCCAGCCACCTGAGCTAGCTCCTCCGGGGGAATCCCAAGGCGTTCCCAGGCCAGCCGAGAAACATAGTCCCTCCAGCGTGTCCTGGGTCTTCCTCTGGGCCTCCTCCTGGTGGGATGTGCCCGGAACACCTCACCAGGGAGGCGTCCAGGAGGCATCCTCACCAGATGCCCGAGCCACCTCAACTGGCTCCTCTCG
>NC_051430.1:5555871-5559899 GCF_001649575.2 Kryptolebias marmoratus | reverse complement strand
GGTATAGAGCTGGTCCAGTGTTCCACGGCCAGGACGAAAACCACACTGCTCTTCCTGAATCCGAGGTTCGACTATCCGATGGACCCTCCTCTCCAGAACCTCTGAATAGACCTTACCAGGGAGGCTTAAGAGTGTGATCCCTCTGTAATTGGAACACACCCTCTGGTCCCCTTTTTTGAATAAGGGGACCACCACCCCGGTCTGCCAATCCAGAGGAACTGTCCCCGATGTCCACATGATATTGCAGAGTAGCGTTAACCAACACAACCCTACAACATCCAGGGCCCTAAGGAACTCCAGACGAATCTCATCCACCCCCGGAGCCCTGCCACTGAGGAGCTTTTTAACCACCTCGGTGACCTCAGCACCAGAGATTGGAAAGCCCGACCCAAAGTCCCCAGGCTCTGCCTCCTGAATGGAAGACGTGCCGGTAGGATTGAGGAGATATAGATCATGATAAAAAAATAAGATCCTAGATGGTTTGAGCTCCTCATCATCATAGATTAGTTGGTAACTCAAAGTTGCAAGAAAATAGGTGAATTTTCAGTTTAGTGTTTGTGACCAGCTATCCAAATGTCAACTGTTTGTTTTTTTTCCAGCCAATTCTTGAAAGTCCCATACAGCGTTGCAAGCCTTTTATGCAAGGCATCCAAGCCACTAACATTATTTTGTGTCCCACTTCCACCCATATCGTACCCACCTCAGCTTGCCTTGTACCTACCTTGGCAGCTCTGTAACTATTTTGAAAAAAAAAACTGTTTAAAGTTTTTGTTTGAACATGTTCAAATTTCAAGGGACACGCCTCAGTGACTCACAAGGAATGTGAGAACCTCAACAAATCTTTTAAAGCATTTTGGAGACTCCAATTTGAAATTTGTTTGCCATCTAGTCTCCAACTGTTTTAATTGAGTGAGATACTCCTTTAGAGATAAGGTGAGGAGCCATTTTATCTGAAAAGAACTTGGAGTAGAGCTGCTGCTCTTCCACGTCGATGTGAATCAGGTGAGGTGGTTTGATTTGATTAGAATGCCTCGTGGACGCCTCCCTCTGGTCATGTAGCACTCAGCGGAAACCTCAGAGGAGACCTCAGGGCAGACCAAGAACTCTTTTGAGACCTTTCTGTCCTGGAAATCCCTTGGTATCCCCCATAAGGAGCTGGACTGTGGTGCTAAAGAGGGGAATGTCTGTATTTCTCTTGATCACAGACAAATAGAAGCAAATTAATGGGTAGACTATGTTGCTTTTGTTACTTTTAAATCTCAAATGTAAGACCTTTGTACTTATGTAGAATTTCAGAAGATTGTTAATGTCTGTTAATTTTATGTGTGGTATTGTTGTATTGATATTTTCATGCACAAATTTTTCTTTATCCATACTTTGATGAGTTTTTTCTTGTGCATTGTAGAGAACTTTGTCATCATGTAAAATGCATCAAATGGTTTGAAACAAAAAGAATCAGACCTCTTATTTATTTATTTTACAATAGTGGTTTGTTCAACTCGCCCATATTTTATACAGACACTTATTTAATCTTTTCCCTATTATTTCACAAGTAATCTAAGAGTTTCATATTTGGACCCCATGAGGTTTGTGTGAATTTCATTATCAAGTATAGCAGGAGGCAAACCAAACAGCAGCTGTGGAGAGTGAAACTGTTTTAGGTTTTCCTGAGGTAAAAATTAAAGGTGATATGAAAAGGTCAGGGAGAAATGAGGATCCAGAGGAAACAGTGCTGGATGATGAAAGTGTTGCCTGTAGAGTGAAGTGTGTGTAATCATACCCACCGAGTCTTCTGGTTAACTTAGGAGAGGAAGCAGCAGTCTATCCATTACTTTGCTCCGACTACCCGTAAAGAAGCACTCTCTGCAATAATCGATTGTTCATGTTCGAGGCTGCTGTGGACAGCACAAAACCAGGCAGTGATCCAGGGAAGTGCTGCCAAGGTTGGCTGGGATCAACTTTGTCGTAGCAGGGAATGGAAACATTTGTGCTGCAGGCTGTGAGTGCAAAAAAGCAGGAAAATGAACTATTAACGTCTAAACATTTTTCAGATGAAATGTGATTGAATAAGAAGGTACTACTGACAGATCATCCATGCTCCAAATATGAATCAGTGTTCAAGCTGGCTCGATTTTCATATTTTTTCTTTTTTAAAGTCACTGATTATTTTTTGAAATAATCATGCACACTGCAGTTTTGAGTGCTGATTCCTCCCCTATTGAGTAGGTTCTTTCACTGCTCATACTTTACAGAAAAACAGTTTCTAAACTTTTTTTTACATGTAGAGCACGGTAAAAAAAAAAAAACTTATTTATTGAGGGCCATTTTTTTTTTAAGTCCTCTGAGGACTCCTCACTCAAGTTGTAAACCTATATGACGTGTAAATCCACAGTTATCAGTTAGGGTTAGGGTTAGGGTTAGGGTTCTTTTAGTTTTCTTTTAGTTTGTATTAATTTTTGAAACATTTGTAACTTTCAAGTTGTACTCTATTTTATCCAGACTTAGGCCCATCAAATGTGACCCAAAAGTACCAAATGTGTTTTTGTTTTTGCACATTTTCCAGATTTATTGTTTTTTCAAGTACTGTTCTCCCCTGAGTTCCCTCCTGAGTTCCCTCCTGAGTTCCCTCCTGAGTTCCCTCCTGAGTTCCCTCCTGAGTTGTGTTGCTGCACACCTGTTAGTTTTCTCTCCCCAGGTGTCCCTTGTTTTGTAATTAGTTCCTCTCCTATCTGTTGTGTCAGTTTCCCTCTTGAGTTTTGGCAGCATTGTAAAGCTTTGTTGTCTGTAAGTCTAGCTACTTCTATGTCACTTTTCTAGTTGTTTTGAGTTAGTCTTTTGAGGCCGGTGTCACCCCCATAAGCCCTGCTTTTCAATTTAGTAAACAAGTTTTTGTACTCTCTGTTGGGATCTGCATTCTGGATTTTTCCTTGTGCCCTTGAGAAAAACGTGACAAAAAGAGGCACTCAGTTATTTTAGTGCAGCAATTTATTTCAGACAGAAAATTTTACACTTAAATTCCTCCATGAATTAAGTGATCAGTCAGTGGCAGCGGTTCATTTAGGGTCTGGATGTGTTGGGGACGTGAATATCTCCGGCTCTGACTGCAGCTGGGAGGGATGATGCAGGAGGACTGAGCTGCCTGTGAGGGCTTTGGGATGGGGGTGGAGCCAACGGCAGCACCCACTGCTCATTGGAAAAGACAATACTTGCTTTCATGTCAGTCTCCAAAAGTCTCCTAAACACCAAAAAAACGTTGCTACATTTATTGCAAGTTGCTTTTCTGGAAAAAAAAAGACACTAGAGGGGTCTGAAAACTTGCTGAATATAATCGACAAAGTGTCTAACACTGCTGCAGTCTGAGTGCTTATGTCACATTTCATCTGACTTTTACATCACTGAAGTTAAGTAAGGTATGTGGATGGATCCAAATATTGATATTACAAATCCCAATGTCATGCAGTTTAAAGCTGTAGGTTTCTGTACAGAAAAGAAATCTAATTGTTTTTGGGTTTTTTGTACTTTTTAGATGAGAGAATCTACACCAACAAATGATATTTAAGTTGGTATCGAAGCTTATTGATACTTTCTTGATGGGATCGATACTTGAGTTTGTTTCTACTTTTAGTACATTGCTCCCTTTTCAGAGGTGCAATTTTGTGCCTGAGCTGGCTGGAAGTGGCAAGATAAAATGTAAACAGCGGATGAAACGAGCATGGAAAATGGGAATTGTGTCAGCTCAGACTACTTTTTTTTTTACTGCTCCTGGTGGAAGGCGGACGTATTTCTTTTCTCTCTGTCTCCTCGTGCCCCCCCGCCTTGCTTTCTTTTTCAAAGCCTCTTTTTACATATTTTCAAAAAATTTAAGGAATATGGATCTGATCAGCTGGTTTCTCAACGCAATTGATACAATTTCCTCGACTGGGTGAAGAAGAGTCCAGTCTCGGGATATGTCTGGCTGGATATACAGTGGATTCCTGGCAGGAGTGGAAGACTGTGTACCTACCGACGTGGAGGTTCCTTTTATATTT
>NC_051430.1:5532084-5554947 GCF_001649575.2 Kryptolebias marmoratus | reverse complement strand
TGTATCTTGTACCTGTCTGTAACTCTGTCTGTAATTTTGTTCTTGTGTTGTAAAGCACTTTGAGTCGCCTTGTGCTGAAAAGTGCTATATAAATAAATGTACCTACCTACCTACCTACCTACCTACCTACCTACCTACCTACCTACTACTTTACAATTTATACAACCATGCTAACATGTAGCATCCACATTTACTTCTGTACACAGCATGTAAAATCACATTTTCTTCTGCACATGCATTTTGCTTCAGGGCATGTTCACACTGGAGTAGGATGACAGTCACATTTAAATTGTAATGTGAAAGACCAAAAAAGTGTATATGAGCATAAAAATTGGAATTAAGCATCAAGACCTGCAATGGGATTGTAATGCTAGACATCTAATATCCACTGTTCGCACATGCTAACAGTAGGTATCAGAAGTGTAACCTTCCCCAGCCAAAAGTGAAGGCAGTGATGAAAAAAAGTTTTGCCACTTTGAATCAACCGCTTCAGCAAAGTTAGGGTAGATCCTAGATAAACCAAGAAAAGACAAAGCTAAAATGCTGAAGTGGTCAGAATTTGACAACCTGCCAAGTAAACTGTACTGTAAAAAATGACAAGCCAAGATTTAAAGTGACAGCACTAAAAATATATATAATGCTAAAATTTTGACATTTACATTCCAGAAATTGATTGTCAACTCAAAACCACTGTCTGATACTGTTAAATATTTTAAAAAGATACAACAATCTTAAAAGAAGACTAAAAAAGTTAGTGTAAAATATTCATTAACAGTGAGGAAATGCTGGGAGCTGCAGCTGCACCATTAAGTACTTAACTGCCACCCTAGCTGCAGGTGCGATTGAACCACCAAGCGCAACAGTTCAAACAGCTGCTAACACCAGTTCTTGTTACTGCAGAGAAAAGAGGAGAACTTTGAGCAATCGCTATGATTTCAGACTGAAGTCATTCCTTCACCTTTAACATAGCATGAGACCTCAGATCAACCAGATACATTGTTTGTGGTCAAATTAAAAGTTATTCAACAAAGATCACACAGTGCAGGTCCCTCTAAAGGCTGCAGCATACTCCATGGGAAGTGAAGAAGTCAGTTTGTGATCATGTGTTTGCAAGCTGTGTGTTTTCACACACACCTTTTATAGTCCAGGAGACATACAGATAAGAACTCCAGAGAAGCTCTTCCCAGCATCAAAACAGGTTTGTTCCTGCCGGCTTCTAACTGTCCTGTCCTTGTACAGATTTTTGCTTCCCTTACCTTATGTGTTTATTAAACTGACTGAGACAGAACGTGTCATTTGGCATTTGCACATTTCACAGTTCACAACAATGAGTAATTGAAGAAAATGTGTCCCTATGCTGCCCAGCTGAGGCCACCACAGACATAAAGAGTTGCCTGTATCTCCACATCTTTTTAAGTTTATAGATTTATACATTTTGCTGGAACAATTGTAAATGCTGCTGTACTTTCTAACAGCCTCGGCCAGCTGCCTCTCAGCGGAGCAGTAGAAGCAAAATGACTCCATTAAAGCTCACCGGCTTGTCCGCATAAACACGCCCACAACAACTTCTGAACAATACACAATACTTGGCACAACCCCATGTGCAAAAAAGTTTGTCCAGGGCCTTGTGTTGAGAGGGGGTGGACGAAACTGTTACGCAAACAAAAATTACACAATTTTGTCACAAAACCACGTGACAATTGCTGGTAGGACTGAGTGGGAGATAGGATGACAAATCAGGACGTCATCTGCAGTAATGAGGACATTTGTTTTGTCTGTCTCTCACAGTAATAGTACTTGTGGTTTTCTCTCAAACCCCCTCAGATTTCAGAGAGTGCTGCGGAAAACCCCAAAAGACATACAATGAGGTATTAAAATAGAGATTCCACTTACTCTACAAAATAAAACGCTGGCTTTGTCATAGCTTAATGTAGCTAAAATAAAATGAAAAGTTTATGTTTATGTGATTTTTGAATTTATTTTTTATTTTTTGGAAGTAGCTGCATTGGCACCTTTTAAAATTTTTACAAGCAAAGGTTAGGCTTTTTAATCTCTTAATGAGAACATTTTTTATGTTAACATTATTTCTGTAATACTTCAGCTAATATTGCAGCTGATCCTAAACTTGCTGCAGTCATAACAATCCCTGTTCTCTTTCAGCTTCAGAGATCTGCAGCGTAACGAACAGCTAATATTGGGACACAGTGGAAAGACATGGCAGCAATAAGCTCTTTAAGCACTAACAGTTAAAAGAAAATGAAAACAGAACGGCAGGGATTACAGCTTTAACTGAACAGGACTTTGTGATGTTTTGTTTCTGCATGCTTTGTTGGAGCTGACGGAAGCTGTTTGTTTTATTTCCTTTGCTGCTAAATTTGTTTTCCACCCGTGGAGCAACAGAACGGGAAAAATAATCAAACCTCCTGCATCTCAGTCTGTATTTTAGTGCAGACTGATTAAACAGTGAAACAAACTGCACATAAATGGAAAATTGATTATTATTTCTGAAGCTAATCTCTTTGAGTTGATTTTGTAGAAAGAATCCTGCTTAAAATCCATCTGACTTGTTTTGCAAACATCCAAAGTTTTACAGATAAGTGGAATCATTTGTCTTTGGGAAGAGGAATTGATGTAACTGGGTTGGCAGATGCCCAAACAAACAGCAACAAAAGTCAAAACTTTGTTCGCTGAGTCATGATTTTCTGACATTATTCTACAATGAAACCAGAGTTTATTTTGTCCAGCTCAGGATCCAGGAATGTGATTCTTCACAGCTGCAGTGATTTGATACTTCTTGTTGATCAGCAGCTTTTGTGACTCAATTAAAAATCAAGGCAGCAGCATTGTTTTAATTGCCCACGTGTGTGTGTGTGTGTGTGTGTTGTGTTAACAAAGTATCTCATGAACCATTGGACAGATTTTAAAGAAACTCTTAAATTTGGTTGAACATCTACAACTGAACTGTAACACAGGCAGTTTTACAGATATTGAGCTAAGATTTGGTGTGATACGAGTTTTAAGTCATCCCCAACACATACTCCAACTGGTTGCTGATTGTGCCGGATCTTTGTTTAAAACTTTGGAGTTAACTGTTGGAGTCAACCATGTTTGTCTGTTAACTAATTATTTCGTGAACCACTGGATGGAGTTTAATGAAGCTTTCACAAGGTAATGATTGGATCTACACCTAGAACTGATTAACCATGAGTTAATCACGGCCACCACAGTAAATCAACATTGGTTCTAGCTTAGTCAGATTTACAGATGAGCTAAAATGTGATGCAGTGGAAGATGAAAATCATTCCTAACAACCACTCTAAGTGCTAACACATTGAGATAGATTTTAAGATTTTATTTTCAAGGTTTGACCAAAGTGACTACAACTTCATCACTTCTTAACAAAAGATCTCAGTTTAAAACTGGTATGAAAGGCAACGGAAAATAAGCATTGCATCAAAGAATGTTAGGCCTTTGTTTTACAATAAAACTGTAACATATAATGCTGAAAACAGTCAGAGACATATGAGATCTTCCTCTTTAAACATGCTTCAAGGGAAGATTCATCGCTTTATTACACACTGGGGGTTTCTACATCAACCATCTTTTCTTATGACTGTGGCTCCTAAGAAATTAGATCTGTGGTGATGAAGTCACTGAAGAGATGTATGGTGATGAAGAAACTGTAGAAAAGTTGAGTTTTATTAGACAGGCCATGTTGGATAACCTTTTTAGAATTGCCTGCTGTATATTCAGTAACACAGTATTATATATAAAACCTTCACAATAATAAATTTGACTTCAGAACTAAGTTTAATCTACACTACATGGAAAGTTTCTTAAAGTAAGCACTGGAAATTCTCAGCTATGCCTGATGACATCCTAAATTTGGACCAACCATCAGGGCCTTCAAGGCCTTCAGCAAGGGCACTAAGTGAACCCAAGAATGAAACAAAAAAGGTAAATTATTTTATTTAAATGGTTTTTAATAAATATTGAAATGAATCCTAGGCGTAAATTCAGACTGGAAGACCTGCTTCAGCCTCACCTGCATCTAATCGCTGCGTCGAGCACCTCCACTCCAGCCTATCAGCATCAGACCGCGTCTCCAGCTTATCCAATCAGCATCAGACCGCGCCTCCAGCTTATCCAATCAGCGAGCAAGCCTTCGTTTAAAAGGACTTCCATCATGGCCCCATCCGTTCGCCGGCCGAACTTCAACCCACCTCCACCCCCAGTTTCCCAGCTCCCTCAAGCTTCCTTCCTCTCTTCGACCTCCACCACCAGTGTCCGGCCCGGGGAAGACGCCTCTAATGCTCAACCTGAGCTTCTCCTCGAAGCGCATTGCTTTTGTCGACACTTGCATCTTCCGCCGAGGTCCGAGCGCCAAATATCTCATGTCATTCATGTCAAATAAAACCATTTAATTGCAGCTTCTCTTTGTCGTGAGTCTCTCCAGATTGAAATATAATCCATTCGGGGCCACAGTAGCTCAGTGGTCAATGCCGTGGTCTCGTAATCTTGAGGCTGCATGTTTAAGCCTAGATTGCATCAGGAAGGTCATGTGGCGTAAACCGATTACCAAATCTTTCCTACAAGTTTGCTTGCTGTGGTGATCCCTGCAGAAGGGAGCAGCTGAAAAAAGAGCAACAGCATGAACATAATTCTTTGATTGCTTGTTTACAATATAAAGAGTAAGTTTGTTTTCCATCCAAGCTCTGTGTGTTGGAGTGTTTTTTGTTAAAATAACCCAAAATTTCTGTAAGCTGTCTCCGAGCAGAATTTGTTCTAACTAGAGTATTAAGACTTGTCAGAAAGTCCAGATCATCCAAATAAATAAGAGATTAAGTGTGGATAGATGGTTTGATCAACAAATCAGATTTGGAACTGTGTTTTTGTTTGATTTGTTTGGGTAAAGATCAGAGCAGCACACACAGCACAATGCTCCCACTCCAAACATGTTTGCGAAGCTTTAAATAGGACAACAGTGTTGCTTTGAAGCTTTTAAATGCCCAAATATTTTGGTCAGTCACGTGAATTATTTATTGTCACTGCTAAAGTATGAACAGCGGGGACAGTGCCAGATTTATTTAAAAGAAAACTTTATTAAATATGGACAAAAGTTTATCAGATTAGATCAGAGGTAGGCAACCCTGGTCCCGGAGAGCCACTATCCTGCATGTTTTACTTGTTTCCCTGCTCCAACACCTCCCAGTCACTTGATGTGCCATAAACTAAATCCCCAAGGGAATCTATTTCTCACAGATGTGTCCTCTATTTTGAAGTTTCTTTATTTTGTCTGTTATTCTTGAATGGACGCAACTTTAAAAGAATTAAATCAATACAACTGAGCCTGAACTGGCATCTTTTCAGGTGGGTTAATCAGTATTTATGCAGAAGTGTTGAAATCTTTTACCTTAGTGAAAAATACTAGTTGATGCAATTTAAAATGACTTGAAAACTAATTTACTTTTGCTGAAGTAGGAGTCTAAGTACATTCTGACATCCAAATTATTTTTTCAATATAGGGAAGATATATACATATGCACAAGACTGGAATAAAGTGGATGGCCATGTACCGTGTAATTTTTTCATTGGTCTGATGCCCCAAATCTCCACTTATATTACCAGTCCCTACATAAGCAGACAAAGGTGCCAACTTGTTTTTTTTTTTTTTTTGTTGTTGTTGTTGTTTTGTTTCTGATGAATGAAATGCAACACATACCCTTGAAAGAACAAAACACATGATTTATCAATTGCTTGTTTTTCATAAAAAAGGAACGTAGCTGTTTGAAGAAGAAGGAAGTGATATTACATTGCTCTATTGTATATCTCATATAGGAGGCATGCCTAGTGTCATTTATTTATTTCAAACAGATTTTTAAATACAAGTAACCAGTAGGACAAGAGAAAACATATGCATACATAACCAAGAACAAATTAATTAACCACTCCTTTTCTGTTTGAAAAGGAGTAGGATAAAGTAAATCTTATTTACTCCTATTTAATGAAATATGTTACTTACCAACTATATTACATAAACATAATAATTACAAACTAACTCTCATAACAGGACAAGAAAGTTTACGGACCCATAATGATAATAATAATAATATGACAATTCTAAATAACAACCAGACATACAGCATCAGAAAAATTACCTGAACCCTGCCAGTGAATGGATGGATTGTGGATGGATGGATGCATCCAAAATTTTGGACAATGAAAGGTAATGGAGATGATTTTTCCATCTTTATTTATGTTGATGGTTTAAACTAAATAAATTTTAACTAGTTTGTTTGGATGCAATTGTGTTGTGAGCTTTCTTGTTCTTTGCTTAAACCAGGACACTTCTGTAATTTGTTCTTTGTGAATAGTTTATTTATTTATTGGTGTTTGCCTTAAAGCTGTTTGCTTTTTCACTTATAAATTTGCAAACTTATTTTTCCTAAAACATCATGAATTGTCGGGAGAGAAAAACTCTGTAAATTTAGAATATTTTAAACATGGTAACCCGATGGGGTCAAACAGCTGTCAAGCCCTGTTTGTTTCCGCCCACCAAAGGAAACACTGAACCTTTCATCTTAAACTTAACATTTTAACAATCCAACAAAAATAACAGCTTTTTATAATGTTTGTTCATGTTATTGATGAACAAATACCAGTGACAATTTTTCTGAGACGTTTCTGTGCTGTGAGTTTAAAACAGCTGATGGAGTGCAAAATGAGTGAGCCTGGTTTGTTAGCTAACATTCTAATTTAAAATACAATTAAACCTATTACAACTGAAAATTACAATTACAAATCAGTAAGTTTCAAACTCTTCATTAAAACAGTTTGATAGGACTGATGCAGTTCGCTTGTACCTTAGGTTCTTCTGCACACTTTAAAAATACCATTCAGCTTTAATCTTCATGATGAATAACTTTACTGATCTTGTTACTGTGGGGGTACTGATACACTTCTATTTTACTTCTGTTTATGGCATAAACACAGGATAATTGCATACAAAAACATCACATCTAAAATCCCTGTTTATTGTTACAAAAGTCCTCTTTTCTGGAAGATAAAGCTGTCTAGAATTTAAAACTTCTGATATTGGTCACAAAGCTCAAATATGATGTATGGATTAGTGTCTGTTTACAAAACTGTACTGATTACTGAAAGCAAAGAATGATTTCATGTCCAGATTTTTGTCTTTATTCAGTGTTTTTCATTGCTGACATTTCTACAGTATATTTGGATTTGTCGTCCTGGGATCATGACTTGCGCTGTGCCCCAGCTGGCACCTGCAACAGTGCTGGAGAACAAAGAACTTCGCTACTCTTGTTTACTAGTGGAAATGGAAGAAGAAGCTGTTTTTGAATATAAAGAAATACTGGAACACTTTAAGGGAGTAATGCATATACAACCATATCAGTATGAACCTGAATCGATGGCTGGATTTCTGTAATCAGATGAAAACTCTTTAGATTCGGATTCTGATGATCACCAGGACGACCATGGTCAACAAAACAACGCCCATAACGAGAGAGTTGGGAACATGGAAGGGTAAAAACCAGTTACATACAGATCACTGTCATGACATCAGTAGACTACACTGCAAGTCAATAACACTGGCAGGAGAGAGCTAACATTGCTAACTTGAAGCTAATTGGATGCTAACTGAATGCTAACTCATTAAAAACGTGAGCATGTTTCAAAGTAGCGTTTATAAACTCTCACACCAGAGTAAACTAATCAACAGCAGTCTCGGACTATGACATTAGTTTAATCACACATGGATTGTCTGTATATTTTCATCAATAACAAACTGCTGTGAATCACAAACTGATCTCAGGCTGTCGGCCTGTAAGCAGCTCAGACCTTTTAATGACAGCGCGTCTTCACAACGTCATGTTTGAAGTTAAACTTCCTGTTTCTCGTCTTCTTCTCTGTGGCGATGTCCTCATCTCTATTTGCCTTTCTTTTAAAATTAAAAATAGTTAGGACTGCTGCTGGGAAAAGGTCCTGTTTTTTTGTCATGAAGCCAGTCCACCTCATTAACGAGGGTCGAAGCGGTGCTTCTCTTTTAAGTGGTTCAAATCAGAGTTCTGATCATAATTCCTACATCGGAGCTTAAGGATCCAAATCTGATGAAGGTTTTTATCTTTCAGGAAGCCAAAAACTGAAACTCCAATTGCATTTTCTAGCCAGTTTGAACAAACATTGCAACACACCGAACTATATTGTACCAGTATTCATCCACTCCCTGATGAATTGCTGAATCCTCGTGAACCTCAGCAGCTATGTGGACGTCACATCTCAGGGGGGTCACAAAAAAAGCCGGAAAGACCTAAGTGTTTTTTCAATGTTTGGTATTTAAAAAAAAAAAGCTTTTATTTATTTTTTTAATTTTACAATAAGCATATTTTATGATTTTCTTTCAAATAATGTTGGCTTCAAAACACTTCAGTTCAGCTTTAGGTCTCTGCAGCTGAGATCTGTTTTGTCTGTAGGGGTGTGTATGTGTGTGTGTGTGATAGGCACACATCACCACTGTGGTCTACAGAGCTTCATAATTGTTTAAAACCCCTTATAAACAAATCAGTAAACCTTAGAGTCACAATTATTCATGATCTTCTTCATTTCCAAAAAAGTCACAACTATTTCTTTTTTATTTGGTTACCCATGATTCAGTGTTTGAAGATGCTGTGAGAGACGGCAGCCACTCCAGTAGCTCTCCAGTTTTAGTTTTCTTTTTAGCTCTTTGATTCGTTTTTGTCTCCTTTCCTCTACTTTTCTGTTGTGTGATTTGACACTTTTCAAATACAGCCAGGAGCCTGTTTTCTTACTTATTCAAGAGTGGAGATGCTGCCTCTAAAAACAATGAGAAGGGCCACAATACGACACCCCACCCTGCTTTTCACCAGGCTGTGGATTGTCCAACAAGAAACAACAGGACAATTGACCTACTGTATGTTAATGTGAGGGATGCATACAAAGTCACACCCCTCCCTCCACTAGGGAAGTGAACTACAACCAAATTACACCTCCCCTGGTCCAAAGGCCACCAGTAACAACCTGCTCCATCAGAAGGTGGTCACCTGAAATGGAAGGTGCCCTGAGAAACTACTACAACACCATGGTCTGGGACAAGCTGATCAGCCCAAACTGTGAGGACATAGAGCGGGTGACAAATTGTCTGACGGATTAGCTTAACTTCTGTGTAGATGTGGTCTTCCCTTCTTAGATTGTGCACTTTTACTTTGATAATGAACAATGGGTAATGCATAAAGTCAAATCTGTCTTCAACAGGAAGAAGTTTGCCTTCAGGAAAAGAGACAAGATAGTGAAGAACAGCTACAGTAAAAAGGTAGAGCAGAAACTAAAGGAGAACAATATGAGGGAGGGGATGTGAGTGGATCCCCGCCTGGTCACTTTGATCACCAACTACCTCACAGATAGGCCACAGTACATTGACTGAAAGACACTATGTCTGACACTGTGATCAGCAGCACCGAAGAACCCCAGGGCACAGTGCTGGGCCCTCTTCTGTTCACCCTGCTACAGTTCTGAGCTGTGTCACATACAGAAGTTCACAAATGACACAGCCATCATTAAATGTATCAGGGATGACTGGGAGGAGTACAGGAGACTGGTGAGAGACTTTGCTGTCTGGTGCCACACTAACCATCTACAGCTCAAAACCTTAAATACAAAGAAGCTGGTTATTGACTTTGAGAAGTACAGACTTAAACATATTTTTTATATTTTCCTGATTGTATTTCATTAATCTTTTATACTTTTATGTTTCATGGTAAATTTGTAGTATTGTTGGTACTTTTTATGATACAGTTGTTGCATTTCTGAGAAGAGACAAGGCAGGGTTTCTGTTTTGAGGAATTATTCACTTCACTACTTCTCATTGAGTAAACTTCTGGCTTGTTTACTCTAGAAAGATATATTAATTACACGCCTACCTAAACCAACAACAGGCTGTAGACTTCTGTAAGTACCTTGGAGTGTGGCTAGACAACAAGTTGGACTGAACAACACAAACCGACCAATTGTACAGGAAGGGTCAGAACAGGTTGTACTTCCTTAGGATGCTGTGGTCTTTTAACATCTGCAGGAAACTCCAGTGGATGTTGTAACAGCCTGCGGTTGCCAGTTCTTTTTTAAACAGTGGAGGTGGAAGCAGCACATCCAAGAAGGACACATCCAGGCTGGAAAAACTAATCAGGCGGGCCAGCTCTGTGATCACTAAGAAGCTGGACTCTATGGTGACATGGCAGAGAAGAGAACTCTGGACAAACTGCTGGACATTATGTATGATGCCAGCCACCCTCTGCACACCATCATTGTAAACCACAAGAGTTTATCAAGTGACAGACTGTTCCTTCCCAAGTGCAGGACTAACAGACTGAAAAACTTGTTTGTCACTCATGCCATTAGACTGAACAACTCCTCACTGGGGAGGAAAGGTGTAGAACCGCAGGTGTTTATCCGGTCCTATGGCGGCAAACCAACACAAATCTTTATCCTTGTGCATTCATCTTTCATCACCTGCAGAACAAAATTTTGATGTTGGAAACCAGGAGTTATTGGCCAATAAAAATGGCTTTCGAGGAATGAAGATGCTACTGTAGTTGGAAGGTTCCAAGTTTCCCTTCTTCATCTTAACTGACCATAAAAATCTCACCTATTTCCAATCTACCAAAAGACTGAACTCTAGACAAGCCAGATGATGACTGTATTTTGCACAATTCCAGTTCTTGGTTACCTACTACCACTATTACCAGCTCTGGATCTAGTAATATCAAACCAGATCCACTGTCCAGACAGTTATTCCACTACAAGAAACCCAGGATGGCTGAAGCAATCCTGCCATCACAGTGTGTTGTTGAGATGCTCACCTGGGAGAAAGAAAGTCTTGTAAAACAAGCTCAAGAATCAGAGCCTGATCCAGGAACTGGACCCATCAATTGACTTTTTGAACGTTCCTCCATATGTTCACAAGTCTTATAATGGACTCACACCTCCAAACTCACAAGTCATCTTGGAATCAATCGCAATGTCCTCCAAAGGTCCTCGGAAGAACGTGTCTGTCTGTACAATGTGTGCTCAGGGAAAGAGTGGAAATTGTCCCCTAGCAGGCCTGCTTCAATCATTACCCTATCCAAGCCTTCCCTGGTCCCATATTTTCTTGGACTTTATCACCGGTCTGTCACCTTTGAATGGAAACACTGTGGTTCCAAATATTGTTGATCATTTTTCTAAAACAGTGCATTTTATTCCATTGTCTAAATTACCCATGGCTTTAGACCCTTCACAGCTTTTTGTCCAGCATGTCTTCAGGCTACAGGGGTATTCCGATCAATATTGTCTCTGATCAAGGACCCCAGTTCACCTCTCAAGCTTGGAAGGCCTTCTTTAACACCCTAGGAGATACAGTTAGTCTGTCCTCCAGTTTACTACATTATTATCTTACCAGTTTACTTACCTTACCTCCAAATCTTTAACTCTGGATCCATTCCTTTCTGCTGATTCAGTCACTCCCAACTTCCTTTTCATTTCAAAATAAAACTTTTCATCACTTCTATTTCCTTGTGGATTTTTTGGCTCTCACTACAATCAATGCTGTGTGAAAACATCGCCTGAATATGACATGAATAAAATGAGCAGAAATATTGAAAGACTTGTTGACAAATAAAAATATTGGATTTATTTATTTGCACAAAGGGGTGAACATCAGTTCTGACTGCAGCTGAGAGAGACTGCTATTGTGTGAGGACTGGGCCAGTGCCTTGGGATGAGGAAGACACCAACAGCAGCACTCACTAGTGTGCAATACTGCAAAATTTGGTATTAGTACGATGCCAAGTAAATACAAGGCCAATATCACTGATAATGACCGATTTGACACTTTTAACCTATAGCAGCCTATATGCTTTTATGTAAGCAGTGTAGGGATCTGGAGTTAGCCCCGCCTTGGGGCGGCTGCTTTAACATTTGACTTCACAGGTGATCCTGATTCTACGAATGAGACCTGCCAGTACTTAAGCCTCTAGCTGAGACCAGACCTTTGCTGGAGCATCGAACCTCCTGGGTTAGATTCTCAGCCATAGTATCTAATCTCAGTGTTGATGCTTTGCTAACTAAGCTCTCTTTGCGCCCTCGATCCTAGGTTCTTTGTCACGTTAGGACCTTCGCACCTCACGGAAACTTACCTTGGATGTCTGGATACTTACCTGGACAGGACTACTGGCTTCTCATCATCTGGATCACTTGGAACACCTCCTTCACCTCCTCCACGCAGCTGGACACCTCCTGGACCTGTAAGAACAGAAACATTATTCAACCACCTAATAGACTCAACTGATTGTAGGATTGGTACCCGAGACTCACCCTGCTCCTCTTGCCTTTCAGACCATTCCCGGACCCGGCTCACTGTATGTATACTTGTCACCTGTAAATAAACCACTTACCTTTAGTTACGTCTCTGTGTCTGGTTTTGGTCTCTCTCTTGGACAAATTACTCCTGTGTTCATGTCAGAATGCTCCAGCCATAAACACTTGTCCTGAGCGATGCCAGATCCAGAACTGAGTGGGGATCAGATCCAGTTTTAAAGTAGAAGATTAATCCGTTGAAGATCCATATTTGGACTTTACCTCTGGTCATTTTGTTTTTTGCGACGTTCGTGGTAAATCCTATGTGGGCTAGGAGAACCACATCCAAGATGGCGGACTCCTCTCCCCAAATCAAACGTACCGAAGCAGCTTCCTTGTTAGCCAGACACGAATCTATGATTAACACACTTTGCGAGAAACAACAGTCAGAAACCAGCCGTCTTGATCAACTAACAATACTTGCACAAGATATACATCAAAAACTTTCGTCGCTAATGCCTCACACCGCAGAATCCTCTTCCGCTTCCGCCCCCACCGCATCGTCACTTCCGGTGCACACTTCCGGACATTTCCGCGAGGTTCCGTCGCCTACTCCCGAACATTTCGCCGGCAAAATTGGTAAGTGTGCTGGTTTTTTACTGCAGTGTTCATTAGTTTTCGCCCGTGCTCCTCATTCCTTCATAGACGATTCATCCAAAATATCCTACATAATCGGGCTTCTTAGAGATAAGGCGCTAAAGTGGGCCGAAGCTAAATATAGCTTTCGAGCTATCCGGCTAACGCCTTTTGATCAGTTCATTGAGGAATTCGAGCAAACATTTGGTACCAGATTTAATGAAACAGAGATAACACAGAAACTGTGGAATCTGAGACAGGGTCAACGCTCGGTGCCCCAGTTTGCGATCGATTTCCGCACTTTAGCCGCAACATCCAAGTGGAATGAGCCAGCGTTAAAGGGGGTCTTTGTTCACGCACTGCAGGAGTCTATTAAGGATCAGTTAGCCGGTTGGGATGAACCACGTTCCTTGGATGATTTAATTGCGCTAACAATTTGTTTAGATAATCGTCTGCGGGAGAGACAACGAGAGAGGGGCAATAGGACGAGTACCCCGGGACGGAGCGCCATAAGTGCGGAGACAGAACCAGTGGTTCACGGGGTGGAACACGAACCTATGCAGGTGGGAAGGGCTAAGCTCACCTCAGAAGAGAGGCTAAGGCGCTTAGAGTCAAGGGAATGTTTTTACTGTGGGGATAGAAACCATTTCCGGGCCAAGTGTCCTCATTTAAAAGGACAAACTCACTAGGTGTCCGAGGGGTACTAGTGAGTAGTCTCTCGCAACCCCTCGGATCACGACTGTTTATTCATGCCACTATCATTAACCGTCAGATCAAGATTCCAGTACACGCGTTAATAGATTCAGGGGCTGAACAAAATCTCATCTCGGACGATCTAGTAGAACAATTACAGTTGAAACCAGTACAATTATCCTCACCCCTCCCGGTTATGGATATTTCCGGTCAGGTCATTAACCAAATTTGTTACAAGGTCCCCCAGCTTCAATTCCTCACTTCAGGTAATCACAGAGAGACAGGAGAATTTTTTAGTGTTTTCTGCCCCATCTACACAAATGATCTTAGGTTTTCCCTGGTTACAGAGACACAACTCTGTTATAAATTGGGCTGAAAAGAGAGTAGACTCATGGAGAAAAAAGACAAGAGCCTGCGCCCCTGCATCGACTACCGGGGATTAAATCATATAACGGTAAAAAACAAATATCCACTCCCATTAATCGACTCTGTCCACCAACAACTTCATTCAGCCAAGATCTTTACCAAGTTGGACCTCCGCAACGCTTACCATCGGGTAAGAATCCGGGAGGGGAACGAGTGGAAGACGGCGTTTAAGACCCCTCTCGGACATTTCGAATATCTGGTCATACCTTTCGGACTCACAAACGCACCTGCAGTCTTCCAGTCCCTCATTAATGACATCTTAAGAGACTTTCTGAATAATTCGGTTTTTGTGTATTTAGATGACATTTTGATTTATTCCCAGGATCCATCTCAACATCATGCTCAAGTTCGAGCAGTTCTGCAAAGGCTGTACCAAAACCAACTATTCGTGAAAGCCGAAAAATGCGAGTTCAGCGTCTCCACCGTCAGCTTCCTGGGCTTCATATTTGGACAAGGCCATTACCGCACAGACCCGGAGAAGATCAGAGCAGTTGCCGACTGGCCCATCCCCACCGACCGCCGGCAACTACAGAGGTTCTTAGGGTTCGCAAATTTCTACAGGAGGTTTATTCAGGACTACAGGAGAGTCGCTGCTCCTCTCACGCAACTAACATCCACAAAACAACCCTTCATCTCGTCCTCTGAAGCTCAATCCGCCTTCGGTGAGTTAAAGTCTTGTTTGGTCTCTGCTCCCATATTACATCATCCTAACCCTGAGCTGCAATATATCCTGGAGGTAGACGCTTCCGACTCAGGGGTAGGGGCTATCCTCTCACAGAGGTCCTCTGAGGATAGCAAGGTTCACTCGTGTGCTAGAAGAATTATAACGTTGGCAACCGTGAACTACTAGCGATTAAGCTAGCCCTTGAAGAATGGAGGCACTGGTTAGAAGGCTGTGAAGTGCCTTTTATCATCTGGACTGATCATAAGAACCTGGCCTATTTCCAAACTGCTAAGAGGTTGAACCCCCGACAGGCTAGATGGTCTCTGTTTTTCGGCAGGTTCAACTTCACGATCACATTTAGGCCAGGTTCTAAGAATGTGAAACCAGATGCACTGTCCAGATTATGGGCTAGTCCGGATTCCTCTGAGGAAGAAAAACCCATAATTCCTCCTTCTCTAATCGTAGGTGTGTTAACCTGGGACATCGAAAGAGAGATTCAGGAGGCCCAACAGGAGGAACCTGACCCTGGAGGGGGGGCCCCCGGGTAAGACTTACGTCCTGGCAGCTGTGAGACCCAGGGTCCTTGATTGGTTGCACTCTCAACAGTTTACGTGCCACCCAGGAATTCATCGCATGATTCAGCTGACCACTCGTTATTTCTGGTGGCCTAATTTGTTAACAGATGTCAAGGAGTTTGTCACCGCCTGTCCCACGTGTGCCCGCTGTAAAAACAGTAACCAACCCCCAGCTGGTTTACTGCAACCCTTAGCCATTCCTAACCGCCCATGGTCCCACATCGCTTTAGATTTTGTCACTGGGTTACCCCCTTCTCAGGGACACACTGTTATACTCACCATTGTCGACAGGTTCTCCAAATCCGCTCACTTTATCCCTCTGGCCAAATTACCCACTGCCCTGGAAACCGCCGAAATAATCCCGCAACAAGTTTTTCGGCTGCACGGTATCCCTAAACCACTTACCTTTAGTTACGTCTCTGTGTCTGGTTTTGGTCTCGCTCTTGGACAAATTACTCCTGTGTTCATGTCAGGCAGGAGCAGTGTATTATGTTTTATCATTGATGTGCTAAATCTGGATATAGTTTCATTACTATTGAATGAATGATTTTTGCTTTCCTCTGTTAATTAACTGATTATTTGCATTTTAAAACCCAGTGTAGGTTTTAGGCAAAGTTTCTGAACAAATAAAGAACAATATTACTATAATTACTGAATTTGCAAAAAATAAGTAAGTACAGAGTGATACAAATGAATGTTTAGGAATTTACATTGGTTTTGCTTTTGTTCAGAACAAATAACAAAACATTTTTTTTTCATCTCATTGCACTTCTGGACCAGGAGCAACATAGAAGAGGTGAGAAACAACCTAGTATTGATTCCATCATGCTAGGATCCAATACAAGACCAACATTGACAGTGATAACATTGATATTTGGATCAATCCACACACCCCTAGTACTCAATGTGTAATGACAAAAGTAAGAACAATACATGCTTTGATGTTAAAGACTCCAAAAGTCTCCAAACCGGAAAAAAAGTTACTAGATTTATGAGTAGTAACATTCTTGAAAAATTCAGTAGTGGGATCTGAATACTTTCTAAATATTATATACTGATTTGGTTTCTACTTCTGCTTTTTAACATTCTCTTGATGAGGCCTGTAATACTGTGTTTCATCATTAATTTTTAGGAATGACAATACACTTTTTTAAATCTTTAATAAATAATACAAAGTCCCTATATTGGCAACACTACTCCCAACCACTTCGTAGGTGTGAATGTGGGTGGTTGTCTCTATGTGTGGCTCCTAATGGGCTGGGGCGCTTTCCAGGCTGCACTTCCTCACTCTAATCAGTGGACATAAGCATTTTTTGTAATTGGTTTTTGTAATTGTATGTTAAATTATGAGGCTTTTTATTTCATTTAATTTTGGAGCTCCTTTAATAAAAAACAAACAAACAAAAAAAAAAACACCCTCTTGCCCTTTGTGCACCACAGGAGAAACATCTTCCTGCTGTAAAAAAGTAACTAAGTAACTTTTACTCAAACTACACTGTTAATGACTTACTTTTTACTTTTAGTTGAGTAGATTGTTATACAAGTAAGTTTACTTATACTTAAGTTAAAGTGCAGATGCACTGTTAAAATTTTACTTGAGTACAATTTTTAAGTTCTTTTCCTGCCTTTGGTTTAAACAAACACACACGATGAAATGAAAAATGAGCTGAAAAGTTTGAAATGAAATACGGAAGAATTGTCTGCTTGCTTGATTTTGTAAACTGTTACTATGAAATGTAATTTGTGAATGTTCAATTAGATTCAGTGTGCTTGTTAACCTTGTCATTTCCTTTGTAGAAGACTGATGTGATAGGCCAATTAGAACCAAGAATGTGGAGCCATATGTTTCATATAGGAGTGCAGCTGGATAAAAGCACTGCTTTGAGAAGGAAATTGTTTTGACTGGTTTGTCATTTTGGAGTTGCTTTCTGTGGACATTTAAAATACAGTTTTACATCTTGGTTTTTGCAAACTGATGACAGAGCGATGTTTCATTCTTCTTGCAGTATACCTGCACCTACTGCCATTGTATTTTTTTTTATTTTTTTTTTTACAGAAAATAACTATCCCAGAAGCAGAGACAAAAAACAAGCTACACTTGTTTGTGGGGAGGATCTAAGGCAGCAGGTTATGTACCACAAAGTAGGACTTTTAATCTGTAACTTCACAATAAATTTAAAAAATAAGCCTTTTTCATCCAATTTGAACTATAAACAGTGACTTACAGACCACGTGTCAAACAAAAAGTTTGATTCAATACAGATAGGCATTTATTGCTCAGGTTAGAAAAATGTGAAACACTCACACCAAGCTTCTCAGCTAACAGAGTGCTCGTGTGGCTAAAAAGACTTGATATCAGGGACATAAAAACCAGAAACAAAATGCCTTACATAGAATGATTCAAAGCTTATAAAATATTTGACTTAACTGCTTGCCATACCATTATGTCTTGTTGTTTGTTGCTGCTGCCACAGATCATGACCAGGACAAACGGCTGATTTGGCACAAAAAGGAGGTCTTTCAGTTTCTGTGGTATTCTGAACTATTCATGCGTTGTTTCCCATAGAATACTTAAATATTCCTCGGCTTTTTTCTGTTGGGGCTGAGAACAAAAATAAAACATATTGTGCACGTACTTCGAGTTAGACGAGGCGATCACCTGATGTACTGTACTTAAATGTACCTGTGCCAAACATCTGTTCTGTGATGGTGGAGTATGAATACATGTACAGTAACTGTCATGATATGTGGAGAGTTGGCCGGACCCAAAATGCAGACAGACAAGGTGGAACTTCAAAAGTAAACAAATTTATTCATAAAAGGAAAACAAAGGGCTGACGAGGCAGCAACTAAACTAAATAACAAAACGGGACTCCAAAACCATGAAGGGTGAGACACAAGGAGAAACCAGACAGCAAAGGACTGAAACACAATGAACCAGAGACAAGTGAGGGAAATGAGCAGGTTTTAAAAGCTGCAGGAAATTAGGAGAAGTGGGCACAGGTGGGTGATCTAAGGGCAGGTGTGGATGGGCGTGGCAGGGTAACAAATGATTGACTGAGGACAAGAGAATATGACAGGAGCACAAAGAGTGAAGAACCAACTGACAAAGCAAAACACAGGAACCAAACAGAATCAAATAAACAATTAACTCAACACAAAAAACCCAGATCCTGACAGGTAACAGTCCTAACAGTATCAAATAAAAAGCTGCCATTGTTTTGAGAGAATGTTTAGCCAAGGCAATATCATTAATATGGATGCTTTCACCACCTAGAGGCATGGCGTGGGTAGAGTCATGTGGACAGATTTTGTAGATAAACAGAGTAAACAAACAAACTAACTAACTAAAAAACAGTTTTAAAAATAACCAGAGTAGATAGAGCCTTAGTCAGATGTTTGTTGTTTTTTGTATATCTTGGTATAAGTTCAGCTGTTTCTAGTTTTGGTAAGTTTTTCTAAGTTTAAGTGTCTTTAGTTTCCACCACCTGCCAGTTGATCAGCTACCACTATCCTCCTCAAACTGCTGCAGATAAAGATGGGAGGTTGCTTTGCTGTATCCCAAAACGTTTGTCACATGTTCGGATCTGATCCGAGCACGAAGGTAAAACTAACTTTTGTTCATCTGCATTTTAGCCAGTCCTCTGCATTGTTAGCAAAGTAGGTACACAAACTCTATCAGTTGTGTTTATTGTGAGTCACTGGCTGACATTTCTGTGTGTGGAGGAGTAGGAATAGTAGCGAATGAGGCAGATTCTCCTTCAACAGGTCAAAACTCTGAAACTTACGCTTTTTTAAATTTGGTAAAATGCTTATTTGAAGCATAACAGTAAATGCGAAAATAAGTACTTGCACTCCAGCATCAAGTACAAAAATTTGCAGTGTGTGAATGGTGATATTCAAAGTATCCTCTTTAATATACAAGGCCAAAGTTGCCATTACAAAGCAGAGGTGAGATCACTTCATCTGAGTCCTTCGTGCTCCTGTTTATCATGTTTGAAAAGTAGTTTTCTTCCACAAAATTCTTACAGCCACGATATGGATTTCTCCCTACAGAACAAACTGCTTCATTCTAAGGAAAAGAAAACAACAACATCTGAGTTCATTTAATAAAAGGGATAAGATGATAAATGAAGAATTGCTTTTTTTTTTTCTAAATTTCTTTTTCCCTAAATCAAGGATCACCAGCAGAATTTGCTCAGGGGTCAGAATCATTCTGAGCTGACTCTTCACGGGCCGACCTTTGATTTTATTTTGAATTGAAACTTTTTGTTTTCGATGTTGCCTGAGTTGTTGTGCAGGAATGGTAAATGAAGAAAAATTGAGAAATACATATGAGAAATCAAACAATAGAAAGTATTATAAATGTGAAATAAGAATATCTGACACAAATTCATAAAAAATTGTGTTTGAAATCAGTAATGCACAAATACAAACACCAGAAGAGGCAAATTATTTTTAAAAAATACAGAAATTATTCATATTATTATTTAAAAAATACAGAAAAACATTTTATCTTTACCTAATTGCTGTTAAAGGAAGAACTAGAAGAACATAAACAGCCTCATGAGTGAGGTGGGTTAAGGTTTTGTATCAGATTATAGTATAAGGCTTTCTCAGCTATTGACTCTTGTTGGTTCATGTGGTTCTTACCTCTCTGCTGTTTGTTCAAATATTCATCTTTCTGATGAGTTTAGCTGTAATTAGTGATTTCATGCTTTAAGGAAAGGTCATGTGACACCATGATTGTGTGCAGAAGACTACCTGGGGCATAAAGCCCCACATTCCTGGTCCCAGAAATGCAACATGGCCGCTTCCAGAAACCATGTCCTGCTGGTTTCAAGCTCCAACAATGAGAGAGGGGGCAGATGGTCTTGCATTATGTGTTGCTGATGGTTTAACCCTCGCAGTAAAGTGATACATTTAAAGATTACATAATTGATTAAATGGGCATGTTTTATTATCTCTGATGCTTTTAAGTCTTTCAATAAGAAATACATTCAAAACATCTTAAATACCATGGCACTCTCTTTTCTTTTGTTTTTCATTGTTTTTATCCTTCAGTAAATTGTGACACTCCCCTGCGTGCTATCACTTGCTGATCTCTTACATACATCGTGTTGCTGTAATACACAGTCCCTTTAAGAATGACTGATATTATTAAAAAAACAGTTGTATTTTTTTTTTTTGTCAAATCAAATTTACAGACAGTCTTACACAGAACAAGGCAGCAGGGCATGCCCCTGCTGACCAAATCAAACATCTAAGAATAATGCCATGGAAATCTTCCGTTGTTAGGAGTGGGACATGCAATGTTTTATCTCAAATGAGATGTGTCAAAGACCAGTAAGTCAGTGGAGCCACAAAGATTAGGAAAGGTTTTGATGAGCAAATGTATCATGTTGGGCTTTGATATGTATCCTGTAGTCCAGAGTTATGAATTGTTTGTTCCACTGTGTTTGCCTTCAGGCAAAGATAGAAATCCATCTAATAAATGCTGAGTGTAATCCCCAAAAGTGGCTTCCACAAAGATGATGATGCAGACATTGGGAGATTTGCTTCTGGTGATTTCTTCAACAGAATGGAAACTGGGAGCATTTGAAGCCCATTGTGTGTGTGTGTGTGTGTGTGTGTGTGTGTGTGTGTGTGTGTGTGTGTGTGTGTGTGTGTGTGTGTGTGTGTGTGTGTGTGTGTTAGTTTGATAATAAGTAATGAACCTACACAAAATACTTTCAATAAAAAATGTTTATTGGGGAAAATGTTTTCAATAATTCTAAAACATATAAAAGTGAAAATGATGCACATTTACATCCAGTAGCAGCTCCAAACATAAATATAAGTGGAGTGGACATTCATTTCCTGAATCACTAAACACACAAATGTTGCAAAGTTGTTACCTTTTTTCTCCCTCCCTCGATGTTGACTCATGAAAACAGTTAAGTGTAACAA
Organism: Kryptolebias marmoratus; assembly: GCF_001649575.2. Classification (NCBI taxonomy): domain Eukaryota; kingdom Metazoa; phylum Chordata; class Actinopteri; order Cyprinodontiformes; family Rivulidae; genus Kryptolebias; species Kryptolebias marmoratus. The sequence goes on along the minus strand of NC_051430.1, from coordinate 5,533,635 downwards.
TTGAATCAGAGAGACAAACGCCTCTGCACCTACCTTAACCCTAACCCAGGATTTTTAATTTTAACTGTGTAAAATACAACAGACAGCAGGTACACTGCAGTCTGGACTGGATTTCTAATTTGATTTAAAGTCTTAATTCTTCACTAATACTTCATATAAACAAAGTTAAATGGGGGAAGAACTTCCGTGAAGTAAATCTAAAAAAATTAAAGAGGTGAAACTGGCATATATATTCACCCTTTTGCTTTAAAGCCCAACTTGCAGCCTCAAGATTACAAGACCGTGACACTGACCACTGAGTTACTACAGCCACATGTTTTCACAAGCCACAAAATTAATTAAATAAGATCCACTTGTTGGCAGTCGAAGTGGTAACGGTACAGACAAAAGGTCTACCATGTAGAAGAAAATGTCCTGCAGTTTATCTCTCCCCTGTCTTTAGTTTTCTGTGTTCGGTTCATGTCCTGTCTGTCTGCTTCAAGTTGCTGACTGATATTTTACTTTCTAGATTTAGACTCACAAATGAATTTTTAAGCAGAAAATCTCCACTGTTGGACACTGCAGGTTTTGCTGCAACTATTCCTGCATAAAATAAGGTCACATAGGGTGTAACATTAATAGTGGCCATATCAATGAGCTAAGGCCATCAGAATGTGTCCGCAGGGCAGAATATTTTACACCAAAATGAGACTCTATTGGAGCTGCCCTGCAGTCCTGATCACAGCCGACAGGAACAGATGTTCATCTACTGACAAATGCTGTTGGTAACTTGTCTTGCCACATAAATGCAAATGAATCATGAAAAAAAAATCTATAAAAAATATAACATAAAGTTGAATACACAAATAACAAAGCAAAGCACAGCAAGATAAGTAATTAGGTCATTTAAATTATTTATTAGTAGGAACAACTTAGTAGGGAGAATGATTTTGCAACCCACCTGCCCTTATGAACTGGCCTGTTTATTTCTTAACCAACTGCTTTGTACAGGAGCAAGTCTCTTCAGGTCCATTTCCATGATCTTGGTCCATCTAACTTGGACGTTTTGTCCATTTTTTATGACTGCTGCAGCTTCCTTGGTACACAGCAAATTCAAAAGTGTTAAATGTTTTGGTGTTAGCAGACTTTGTGCAAAAGCAGAGTTAATTTTACACTTATAGAGTCACATTCTGTTTATGTAACTCTGGGATGTATATTATTAGTAGTTAAAATCCAGTGTTAAAACAAAGTGTTTACGTATCAAATCTAGAGGTGTTAAAATGTAATCAATAACTCTTTACTTCTTAACTCTGAACTCCACCAGCAGCTCGAACACTGAAGGAGTTAATTCACTGACTCCGCCCCAGAATCACAGATTCCCACCGAAGCGAAGCGACAGAAGCCATTTTGTGTCATTTCAGAACTATTTACTTTCCACCTGTCGGAGTTATTTACTGCGCTCGGTAAGTTATTTTCTTCTGAGATGGTTTATAACTATTATTTTGAGTTGAGCTCAACCTGTATGATAGACGTCACGTTCGCCACACGGCTCGGTGTTAGCATATTTAGCTT
>NC_051430.1:5522927-5530960 GCF_001649575.2 Kryptolebias marmoratus | reverse complement strand
AGATTTGATATTTGACACTTTATAAGAGTTAAGGTACCAACTCTCCAAAAAGAGTTAAATTAACACTTTCTGGTGTGGACCCATATAGACACTTTAAAAGTGTTGAAATCAAATCTGACAGTGTTAATCTGGGCCTCCTGGATTTGCTGTGTATATTGGTGCTGTTTGTGTCCAGCAATCTTTTAATCAATCCAGAGATTCTGTGTTTTGACTGGACCATCCCAGGACCTTTAAGTGTTTGTCCTTAGACCAGTGGAGTGTTTCTGATCACTGTCCTGCTGTCCCAGTCTCAGATCTCTGAAGGACTCCAACAAGTTCCTCTCAAGAATTTCTCTGTATTTTGCCCTTTAACTCTGACCAATTTTCAATATCTGCTGATGAAACACATTCCCACAGCCTGATGCTGCCATCATCATGCTTCACTGTAGGGATGATATTCTGAGCATGATGAGAGGTGGTAGATTTGCCTCAGATATGATATTGTCCTTGATGTTTGGCCTTATCTGCTCTTAGCCCCTTTTTATGTTTGGGGAAGAAATTCCAAACATTGCTGTAATCAGTGTATTTTCCCTGCCATTTTTCTATGAAGCACAGCTTTGTGCCGATTCTAGTGGTTCTGTGAACAGATCCTTTATGTTATCTTTGACCTCCTAGACTTCCTTGTTTCTCTGATGAATGACCTCCTTACCCACTCCATGAGTTTTGGTGGATGACCATCTTTTGGCAGGTTTGCTGTGTTAGCATCGTCTTTCTGTTTCCTAACAATGAGTTTAATGGAGCTATGCGGGATGTTCAGGGTTCTTGGATATTTTTTTATACTGTAACTCTGATCTGTACTTTTCTGCAACTTTGTCTCTGATCTGTGTGGAGTCTTAATTGGTCTTTGGCTTAGTGCACCAAGTGCAAGGTATTTCACTGGTACTGGTTCAGGGGTCTATCAAATCAGCTGGATATATACTGAGATCATTTGACACTTAAATTGCGCACAAGTGGGTCTTGTTTAACTAATTTTGTGGCTTCTAAAGGTAATAATTGGGATGTTAAAGAAATGGGGGTGAATACATATTTCTTATATTTATTTGAAGATTTAACTTCATTTTTCTGGTGTACTTGGTGTAGATTAATTACTGATAAATAAATAGACTACATTCCCAAAAGTATTCACTTGTCTTTCTTCACTTGAATATTTGAATTCAATTATGTCAGGACCGGTGGAGACGATGGCAAACCCAGAACGCAGACTCATAATTAGAAGAACAAAAAACTAATTTATTAAACTAAAGAAACAAAAATGAAAACAAACAGCTGACGAGGCAGCAACTTAAAAGAACAAAAAAACCAAACAACGGTGGGCAGAACAACAAGGAGACAAGGTACGGAGCATGGCAGCTAACGGCAAACAAAAAACAATGAACCAGCGACTAGTGGAAGAAATGACCGGGTATTTAAAGTGCTGAGGATAATCAGGTAAGTGGAGACAGGTGACAAGATTAACAGGCTTTGACAGGTGTGAGTGGGCGTGACAGGAATGCAGAGGGAGAAATAGACTGAGGAGGAATGAGGAAGTGAAAACACACGAAAACAGAAACTAAAACACAAACCAATAAACTAAAACAGAAGTAAAACAAAACACAGGAAAAAACCCAAATCACCACAAATTATATGGATGGTTGAGTGAATACTTTTGGCAATACAGTGTATAAATCCTGTCAGGTTCTCCATTGTGAGGCAACAAAGCAAGAGGAATCCCAACTCTCTGTAACCCTCTGTAAAAGACAAACTGATTCTTAGTGTGACTAGTTCTTTAATTAGGGAATATCATGTAATTTTGATGGTTTTGTTCTATAAAACTATAGGTTCTCTTCTCTTGATGATTAAAATGTGTTGGTCCAAGTTCATGCTTTTCAATAAATAATGAAATGCTGGTTTATGTTTACCACAGTCATGTCAATACTTTCCTTGTTTTCATGGAAAAAATGGAAGCTGAGTGTTTGGCTGGTTCCATTCTATTACAATCACAAATTGATGTTGCTGTAAGTGTGCCTTGCTACTGCAACATCATTACACCTGCAGATTATTTTAAGGGGCATTAAGTAACGAATGGGTCCCTGCTGATTCATCTGTGCTGAGGGAGGGAGTAAAAATCTCAATATGCCCCTTTAGGTTTAGAGATGCCATGAAAACACCATAGAGAATGGAGAAAAGGCAATTCATTTTGTTTTGCCACTGAGGTTTGTGCCTTTTTATTTCCTGTGCATTGATCTGTGTGCCCTGAGGCAAGAGGTTGAAGGTAGAAGTTGAGCTAAAGGCCATGGTTAGAAATTTTGCAATAAACTGTTGGAAGGTATGACCTCCACCACTATGAGCTCCATGGTTGATTGTCATTCTCTTTTGACAGATTGAAGGCAGTGCTGTGGGCTTCAGCTTATTTTCTGATGTGCTGAGCAATAACAATGTTTTGACAGTACAAAAAGAACAAGCTAACAGTACAAATGCTAATTTGTTTGCTAGTTCAGAAAATAACAGAAAACAAAATCAATACTTTAAATTTTAAGCTCAAAATCAATCCTAAAAAACTTACATGCTTCCCTAAAAAGAAATTTTGAACACACATATTCTTGTTTTACCTGAAGTGAAAACTGTAACACACCGTGAAGCTATGGATTCCTGCATTCAACTTCGCATTGATTTTGCTCTCACAGGCAAAACTATTGGTTTTGGAGCAAAATCAACCCAGAGAGAAATCCAGGAACCGTGGCACCGCTATTGGCTGTTGGCAGCCAGTTATTATGAAAAGTGTAGCAGCGTCTTTTTCCTATACATCAGCTTAGTTCCTCTCATCATGACTGTTGCTGCTCAGAGTAAACATGTTGAGGAGAAATGTGGAGTGTGATGATTCCCAGCCTCCACAGCAGCTCTGCATTTACTGGATAATTTAGGGTAACATCTGTGATGGGAGATGAACCACCTTCTGAGCCCCACCCAACCAGTGGGACATCAAACACATAATGTGACAGTCTTACTGTACCCAGGTCAGTGACTGGAAAGACTTTTAACTTATTTCTGACTCTCACACTGATCATTTTACCCCTTTTTCATAGAAAAGGGAAAAACCATAAAATAAAAAAAATCCAAATTCAAAAAAATCCACACAGTGTTCTTTTTGCACAGACAGTACATGTGCACAAATTCCAGTAGCAGCCTGTTTTTAGAAGCAAGCCAATACAATGTAAGGATTCTTCTACACCCCATCACACTGAATTACAATTCCACTATACCTTCCAAGACCTATCAAAACTTGGCTGGATAGAAACAAATTTGGAAAGCCTCCTTCAGTGTGAAGTCAACTATGATGCTGCTCTGTTCTCACTAAAATGGTATTTCCTATTTTCCATGTCCCAAAGACTCTTTCCTGCACCCTCACCACCCTCTTTACATCAGCAGAATACTAACATGCACATTAGCACCATGCCCCACCCTTACACAACTCGCCTGAGATGTGTCAAGATGCAGTCACATACTAGCAGACCACGCAACACTACTGTGACTTTACTGTGCATGTGCCAAAACCATCAAGGATCTATCACATTCTATCGCTCAACATGAGGAGCCCAGTAAGTTAGCCAGTGTCGTACTGGGCTGCGACTGTTGGAGAGTAACTTGTGAGGCAGTCTCCAAAATGTTGTGAACCACTTGTGGGAGTATTCAGAGGCTTGTAGTCCTGTCATTTCCATTTTGAACGTGTTCAAATAGTCACAAAGTTGTCACAAAGCATAAAGAATTATAGAGCATGAAGCGGTGTTTTGACATCTGCACAGGAGCTCTTCATATGAGAGAAAATATCTGAAGCTACAGCCACGAATGCACAGATCTTGCCCCCCCCTCCCTCCCTCTCTCCATCCATCCATCCATCCATCCATCCATCCATCCATCCATCCATCCATCCATCCATCCATCCATCCATCCATCCATCCATTTTCCTCACCTGCTTCTCCTGTGGTTTTAAACTTACTGCTGTTTAGCCTACTATGAATTAATTATTATTAATTATTAATCCAAACAGCTATGTCATGTTTATGTTTACAGGTACCAGAGTGTTTTTGGGTTCATTGTTAACATTGAGAGTTTGACCAGATTGGTTCCAGAAGTTCTTGCCAAGCAAAGTTTCTTATTAACTAACAAATTGAGCCAAGACCATTTGGAGCTGTTCTTCAGTGCAATACGAGCTGGTAACTTATAGTTTGATTTATAATTTGAATGCACTTAATGTCAAAAATTTATTAAGTATAATTGAAATATAAACATCGCGAGATTTGCATGCGAGTGTGAGGATACATTAAGTTATTGCATGTATTTTTAATGACCAATTATATGGATATTGCTTGTATACATTTAACTGTATAAAAACTGGCAATCTTGATGTTTTATGTATTAAATTAAAATGCTTCAACAACGTGACTACTCTGTCATTATGCAGGTGGATTTAACAACAACCCAAGTTGTCATCAATTCATAGCCATCTTTAGTAAACTGATTGTGCACAGTGGTGTATCACCTTTTCAATTACTGCATCTGCTACTGATGCAGAGCAACTTGAGACAATGGAGTCATCATTTACTGACCACACATACAGTACAGTACTTTTTGCATCAAACATCGTCATATGCATTGCAAGATTTGTTGTGCGTCTGGTCATAACGTATCTGTTTAAAGCATTTTTGGTGTCTGCTGCTGTCCAACTTCGGCATGAGGAGTTGTACCAGTTACTTGAGCTAAAGAACAAAGCAGGGCTTGTCACGCTGTCACAAGGTGTAGTTCACATTTTAACTGCAGCAATGAAAAGCATGTTCATAAATACTTCATCCAGAAAAAAATCTGTTTCAGAAACAAAGTGATGGTGTATTTAAAAAAGTAATGTGGAAACATAGATCCATTGTGCTTGGGAAAACATATAACTGAATCTCAGTATGGAATAGATAATCATTATTTTGATATCATCAAACGCTTAGTTAACAGTTACTTCACCATCAGGCAGAAACATGTTGCAAGATTACACTCCTTGCATCTTAAAAACAGTTTGTTCATGCAAAGCTGACTAATATGATACTGTTCAAAAGCCAATAATCCAACTGTTTTGACAATGGAAAACCATGCTCAACCATTTTTTTCAGTTGTGTTTAGTATGCTTTAAAAATGCTGATTGTCTTCAACTTTTATCATTGCTGTTTTATCAACTTGTGTTGCTTCCTCTTTACCAAGTCGTCATTGTAAATAACTGGTGCTCTAGTGACATACCTGGTAAAATGAAGGTTATTATTATTATTATTATTACAATAACAGTGTCTATCTGTGAAATTGTATGATAGAGTACATGTAAAACTGGGCTCATCTGAACCACAAACACTCTATTTCGTAAGTAATCAACATGGTTTACTTAGCCCCGAACCTTTAAGAGGACTTTTTTAAGATTGTGTCACTCGCGAAGCACATTGACCCATGCCTCTAGACCAGCGTGGCACGTCTGTAGAATATACATCATTTGCTTCAGTCCTTTGAATCTAAAGTTTCAGAAGGCCTGGTTTAAACCATCCAGGTGCTCAATCTGAATGTCACCTGAGCTACTTAAATCAGAATGAATCTGTTGATAAATATAAGCTCCCTGAGGTCCTGAACATTTGTCTCTTTTTCAATTTGCTCTCTCTGTTCCCCTGGGTTTAACAGTATAGATTGAGTCAACTGAAACTTGTTGGATTAGAAGTGTTTGAGGTACATTTTGTGACATGGTCAGTGTATTTGGAAATGTGTCTCACACACTGCCTGTGGGGAAACACTCTCTGAACAAGATTGGCAATCTCTGATGTGTCCAGATGGAGCAGATAAGGTGGTCAGGAGTATGTATTTATTTTGTAACTAAGCTGTACATGGGAGTGAGTTGGAGCTTTATAAAGAAAACGGATCAATATTAACTTTTATTATGTAAAGAATAAAAAAGCAAACAAAAACAATTCATTTTTTTTAACATCCTAAAGTACTGTATCTGTGTGTTATTTATCTGTAGCATTTGCAAAATATCTCATGAACCACTAGACCGATGTTACTGAATCAGCTAACCAATCTTATCACAAACAAAAATGTATCTAACACAGCCAGTTGTAAAGATACTGACCTAAAATCTGGTGTGATTGTACCTGAGTGTCATCCACAACACATACTCAGAGTGCTAATGGCTTGTCTGAAAACAGTTTTTAAAAGTTTGCCATCAGCTATTTAGCAGATAGATGATGATAAAAGAAGGGGACACCTTCTTCATAAGCTTATCTCATACTTCAGCTCCCGTTAAAGCAGGGGCACCAGGTCGGATATCGACCAATAACAGATTGATCACCTTATTGTGGTGATTGGTGTTTTGGTGTGTGTTTGTGTGAGTGCTTCCTGGTGGGCGTCTCCTGAGCAAGTGTACGGACGTCTCATCACCACTCCTCCCACACCTGTGACTGATCTAGCTGATTAGAAGTGGAGGAGTATTTAAGGCTGCAGTGAAGACCAGACCAGCGCTGGAGCATTATTTACCATGTGGTAAAGTGCAGAGCCTGAAGGAAATCCTAGTCTGTTTTTTCGTGTCTACAAACCTGTGTTCAGGATTTCCTGCTCATCTGGAACCAGTCTGGTCTGCCTTCAACTGCCAGCCGCCAAATTAAGTACTCACCTGCTCAACTGAACCTGCCTGTTCCTGCAACTACTGCCTCGTGGATTCTAAGACTGGTCAGTCGCTTTCTGAATCATCACCTTACCTGCACCTGGGAAATACTCACCTCACCTGGACCCGCTCTCTGGGACCTACACCGGACCATCGCTGGACAAGGATCGATCTCGTCATCCCCTCTGTGTTCTGGACGCGGACCTGTTCAGTAAGAACAATCCCCAGGAACATTATCTGTGCCATACCTGCTGTTCCTCTCCTCACCGATCCAATACTCACCTTCATTCTCTGCTCCTCAGGTCCTGGTTCCGGTTTCCTCCTGTAAATACTCGTTACACTATAAATAAATTCACTTACCGTTACCCGCTGGTTTCTGCGTCTGTCTGTGGCCGAACTGCTCACTTGGGTACTGTTCAGATCTTGACACTTATAGTAATCCAGTCATCAAATTATTCAGTCTATTCACTCTTATCTTTATCAGAATGCAACCACTGAAGATGAATCTGTTATTTACAGGGAACCCTTATATTAGAATTACCAAATTTGTCTTGAAAGATTTTATTACAAGTAAAAATTGTTGGCTCATCAGCTACAACAAATATTTGCATCCTGACAAATACCTCAACACTTTTGGGATATTTTATAAGCTGCCTTTTTTGGACCATTTGATGCATGTGGAAAGAGATGGAAGCCTCAGCATCAAAGTTTACAGGAAACTCACCCACACAGATCAGTATCTTCTGTTTGATTCTTACCACCCTTTAAAACACAAACTTTCTACCATTAGAACTCTACTCCATTGGGCCAAACATGCCCCTAGACAGAAGATAGGCGAAAGGAAAAATAAAAACATATTAAAAAGCTCTTAAAGCCTAACTGGGCTTGCCACAAATGTGTCACAGAATAAATTGGGGAGGAAAAATGGGAACAAATGCAAGAACATTGCCATCCTATATGGTGTTGGAGTATCTGAGAAACTCAAAAGGATTTTTTACAAACACAACATCCCGGTACATTTCAAATCCAAGAGGACAAAATCCAGACAGACGCCTGTCCATCCTAAGGACAGAACATCAAAACCCAAAGTGAGCGGTGTGGTGTCTGCAGTTCAGTGCAACAAGAAACGTGCAGACCTCTGTACTGGAAAAAAAAAAAAAAACTAAACTAAACAGCCTCTCCACAGATGCATGGCTCAACACGAGAGCCACCTCTTCTGGACAGGACTCAGCTGTCCACCTACACCATGAGGATAATGGACACTCTTCTGAGGACCAAAATGTTCATATTTTGGCCAGAGAAGACAGATGCTTGGGGGGGGGGGGGGGGGGGGGGG
>NC_051430.1:5514399-5522532 GCF_001649575.2 Kryptolebias marmoratus | reverse complement strand
GGGGGGGGGGGGAATTGTGATGGATGGGCAGTTCTGAGGGCTATTTCTTTCTGCCTCAGTCAGCTGGGCTGCCAGCTGTAATGGCCTCCACAGGACACTGCAGCATGAGGGGGGTGAGGGGGGGCAGGAGGGTATATTTGGAAAGCAGAGAAATACACCAAAGTCAACTTTTAAGTCACCTTTATATGACAGATGTGCAGATAACCGGAGAGCTAATCCGTTGTCAAAGGTACACCAAAAATAGTAAGCTTTTAAACATTTATTACAGTCTGCCTTTGGGCTCTTTTTAACTCTCTGTTCTGTGTATGTTTGAAACCAACATTATGTGTACTAATTAACAATAGCAAAATATCTCATGAAGCACTGGATGGATTTTAATGAAACTTTCAGAAAGTCATCAATTGATGCACATCTACAACTGATTGACTTTCAAATTCAGTCTAACTTAGGGTTAGGACCGCCACAGCCAATGCAATCACCTATTCAATCACCGGTTTTAAGGAAAAAAACTTTCTGATCAAACTATATTTTCAAGTTTTTTGTTTGTTTGTTTGTTTTTAAATAGGCACATATTGTTAAGTTTCCTTGTTCTCCTCATTCTTGTGTGGGTTTTCTTTGGTTATTTCAGTTTTCTCTGACGTTCTGCATGTCTGGTTAATTTGCAACTCTAAATTTGTGGATGGTTGGTTGGTTGTTTCTCTGTGGCTTCATCCCTGCACACGATTAAGAAAGTAATGGATAAAAAGATGGATTAAACATAATAGGGAACATTTCACTTATTTTGTTTCTTTCTACCCTCAATCGACCTTCTCTGTACTTCATCAGCATCCTCAAAGCAAAGATGACATCTGTGATGCTCTTCCTGGGCATTAAACCATCCTGCTGTTCACAAACAGTCACCTCTTGTCTAAGTCTAGCTTCCACAACTCTCTCCCAGATCTTCATTGTATGGCTCATCAACTTAATTCCCCTGTAGTTGCTACAACTTTGTACATCACCCTTGTTTTTAAAACTGGCACCAGCACACTTCTCCTCCACTCCTCAAGTATTTTCCACTCTGAAAAATGCCATTGAATAATTGAGTCAGAAATTTCACTGCCATCTCTCCTAAACATTTCTATACCTCCACTGGTATGTCATCAGGTCCAACTGTCTTCACCTTCTTCATCTTTTTCAAAGCTTTCTGAACTTCCTCCTCACTAACCTTTTCCACTTCCTGGTCCAGTTTCTATGACCTTTACTCTTCTTTCCCTTTCATTCTCTTCATTCATCAGCTCCTCAAAGTTCTCCTTCCATTTTCCCCAAAGTTCTCCTTCCATCTTCCCATCCCACTCTCCTCTCTTATTAAAACATTACCATTTCTATCTTTAACAAGCCTAACCTGCTGCACATCCTTTCCAGCCTAATCCTTCTGTTATGCCAGTTGATACAAGTTCTTTTGTCCCTCTTTAGTGACCAGCCTCTTGTACAACTCACCATATGCCACCTGTTTTGCCTTTGCTGCCTCCCTCTTTGTCCTATGTTGCATCTCCCTATATTCCCATTTACTCTGTCCCATTTCTTCCTGGCTAACCTCCTCCTCTGCATAACTTCATGCACTATTCCACGACAAGGTCTCCTTATCATTTTTTCTCTGTCCAGATGACATCCCAAGTACCTTCCTGTCTCTCTAATCACTGATGCTGTAGTAGCCCAGTCATCTGGAAACTCTTTCTTACCACCCAGAGCCTTTAACAGCTCCTTTCTGAACTCCTCACACGTTCTTCCTTCTTCAGCTTCCACCATTTGCTCCTCTTCTCTGCCTTTACTCTATTCCTCTTCTTCACCACAACAGTAATCCTACACTCCACCATCTGATGCTGTCTGGCCACACTCTCCCTGCCACAACCTTACAGTCTGTAATCTCCCTCAGGTTACCTCTTCTACACAGAATGTAGTCTACTTGTGTACTCCTGCCTCCACTCTTATAGGTCACCCTGTTTTCTTGCCTCTTTAGGAAGTAAGTGTTCACTATACTGTAGCCATTTACATCTGCTTGGCATCTGTCCTTCCTGGTTCTTTTCCTTGACACCAAACCTGCCCATCACTTCCTCATCTCCTCTGTTTCCTTCACTAACATGTCCATTCAGATCTGCTCCGATCACCACTCTCTCCTCCCTGGGAATACTCTCTGTAACTTCATCAAGATCCTTCCAGAATTTCTCTTTCTCTTCTACATCACATCCAACCTGTGGAGCAGAACCACTGACAACACTGAACATCAGACCTACTACCTTCAGATGCATCATGCTATCTGACACTCTTTTTACTTTGACTACATTTCTTGCTAACTCCTTCAGGACAACCCTTCCTCCATTTGTCTTTCTATCCACACCATGGTAAAACAGCTGAAACTCTGCCCCTGGAAGCCTTGCTGCCCTTCCACTTTGTCTCTTGTACACATAATTGATCTACCTTCCTTCTCTGTGTGACCAGGAGGTGGCAGAGGTCTTTTTGAAAGTTACAAGATGCACCAGAACACAGACTGAGCAGTGCACAATATTTTATTAAACAATTTCTTTAAAACATTCTGTTAAAAACGAGGCTTCAGGCCCACTACTCGGCCACTGGAACGAAAGGGAGCAAAAGGGATGGACAAGTTCAATTATTCTAAAAAAAAAGAAATAAGACATGCAATGCAAACAAAGTTAGTAAAACAAACAAACAAAAAAAAGAAAACATTAGTAACTTCACACAACAAATACAAACTGTAAAAAAACACTTCAAACAATAGAACAATTGTTGTCATCCAGTCCAAATCCCCTTCGATAGGGGCCAGAGGAGTAGCGCCACGCCCCCACAGTCTGCCCGACCAGCGACAGGTCCAGCTGAGAGCGACCCAAACAAACAGCGATAAGACAAGACAGCAGAGCGTCCAAAGCACTGCAGCTCCAAACACAATCGGTGCCTGAAACAGAAACTCAATAACGGTGGATCCAGATAAAAGAGAAATCAAAAGCTGAATAGCAGGTAGCTTATGCAGGGGTGGAAACACAGCCTAACCCGGGAGGGAGCGGGTCAGCAGGTGAGAACTGGATAGAAGCCGCGCGCCACGACAACCTCCAGCCCCAGCCGGCAACGTCAGAGCGACACTGCAGAAACTCATGATAAGCGTAGCACCCAAAAACCAACCACGAATAGCATAACTGGCACTTACGATCTAGACGAGTCGACCAAACACAGACCAACAAATAGCCGCTGATTGTAGCCACAGTGGGAGAAACAAAGACACACACCTGCTGCAGCCTGCCTGACTATAAAGGCATCTGCCCCGCCCACCAATCAACAGTGCGTCCTGAGCTACACCTGGCACGCAGAGCAGGGGAGGGTGAAACCCCATCCCACCACATCTGCATCACGTCAGCCAGCTCTTTACCCTTGCCTGTCATTGTTTCTACGTTTAGAATTGCTACCCTCAGTCCTACATTTTTTATTTTTATCTTCTCCTTCTGTCTTCTGGCATGTTTCCCTTAAAGAGAATCTGAAGAAAAATGCTACCTCAGCATATTAAAACAAAAATAAAAATTAACAAATTTAACTTTTAATAACCCATAATAAATGTTCAATGATTTTGACCCCAAACCATAATGAGCAAACAAGGATCTGGAAATCCGACCTACAGGAGGTTCTTCCCACTAAGATGTGCCATCGTTGACCCAGGAAGGAAGGAGGAGCTGAAGATGGACATCACACATTGACAGGCTGGATCCCTGTGGACACATGAGACACTTTGGAACAGCTCCAGGAGACCATCACAGCTTACAGGATCTTTGTACCTCAGGGCTCATGTTGATCTGCCATCAGTGTCCCCGGAGTTAAAATCACCCAGAGTTTGTGAGAGGTGATCTTCTCAGACGGAGGAGAAGATGCAGAGTATTCTCACAGATGAAGTTGGGGACAGATTCAGCTGTGTCTGGTTTGCACCATTTTAGCTTGAAAAATCCAGAGAGAATTATTTCCAAGAAAGAAGTCATAAAAATATCAAACAGATCTGTTTGATGAAACAAAGTTTCTAGCTAAGGTATTTATGATGATAATAGAGACAGTTTTAAGTCTTGGTTCGGCCCCTAGAGTCATGTTTACCTGACCAATGAAAGAAAGACATGTTGTTGTTTTTTTGTACTTTATTTGAAGTAAAATCTTGAAGGAGAAATTAAACTCAAAAGAAACCAAAAGTTCAAACTTTAAAATCTAACTTTCTAAACCTCTGACCTGCTCAAATACCTTAAAAGTTGTCAGTACCTCAGTATCACAATGAATCAACATTTGTAAAGTCTGCTAGAAGTCCAACATAATTTTACCAGCACATCATCACTTATAAAGATTAATAATGAGGGAATATGAGAGGTTACCCATCAACACATGCTGTATCTCAGAGTTCATTTATGATTCATTTTTGAACCTCAGATGCTGGAGGGAGAGAAAGGTTAAGTGAAGCATCATTGATTCAACAAATACACATTTAAATCATGGAATTATGTAACGTACACATATTAAAAACACAAGAATAAACAGCATAATTATTTACAGTTCTGTGGTTATTTAAAGTTTCACTGAAAGTTTGGCACACTGAGAAACTTCATGCAGTCAGGACCATTTGTCAGATAAAGGACTTGGTTTTGGGGTCCAGTCTCCTCGTTACCATAGAGACGAGATTAGGAGCATGTGACTGGCTGGACACACACTTACATGCCTTTTAGTGTCAGGAAAACAAGAAGAGTTCTCATGTGAGAGTGGAACAAATATGTATCAAGTGATGGCCAGAAAAATAATCTGTATCAAAATCAAAAATCCTCACAATACGTTTCTATGTTTTCTACAGTTGTTCCATATATATGTATATATATATGTATATATATACATATATATATCTTCCCCATTTGCTTAGAAACTGTCCCTAAGATCCATCTCAGTTTTAAAATGCAAATATGCACCAAATTACCAGTCAAACAAAAATCTGACATTTAATAGTAATCTAAATACCTAAAAGTTTTATCATATTGATGATAAAACATAACACACTGCTCAACCTTTGGAAAACTATATAGGCTGCGCTTCTAAATTAAAAGTATCAGATTAATATTGACGATCTTGGTCCTGTGTTTACTTGGTATCAGATCAATGCCAATTTTTACAGAATTGTGCACCCCTAATAAGTGGGATCTCTGTGTTATAGCAGTGTTGAATAAGTTCGTACTCAAACTGGTGTATATCACAAACACGGAAATGTCAACGGCGAGTAACCCAGTAAGGAACAAACTCAGGAGACAAGGTAAAAAGGCAAGTGTCTTTATTTACAGTGCAAGCGGGATTGTTTGCCAGGATCTGAAAGAGAGGGATATTGATAAGTGACTTGTTTGTCGGTGGGAACCTCTTGTAGGTGTAATTGGTACAGGTAAGTTGTCTTACGGGTTGTAGAGGAAGAAGGTGCTCGGAGGGGAGGTCCTGGATTCCTGTGGTGAGTATTTACAGATGGACGATGCTCAGGTAAGTGAACTTCCAGATTGGTTGGAGGCAGAACAGCTTCGGCTCGGAGCATCAACAGGTAAGTGACTCTCGGATAATTCGCAGGTAGGCGTCTTCAAACAGACCGAAACAACTGCTCACTGGTTCAGGAACAAAGACAGGTTAGACAAACTCAGGTAAACAAGGCTTGTGAGAGGATGAGACGGATTGCCAGAGGTAAACGATGCTCCAGCGTCGATCTGTTCCTCCATACTGCCTTAAGAACCCAAGAGAAGACGAACTTGATCCGCTGCAGCTGCGAGTAATTAGTCTGCCAACCAATCAGGGGAAAGCAGGAGGGGCAAACACAGGAGGCCAAAAGGCAGATTGCCACAGTGTCTGCCATGTTGTTTCTACTTTACCTTCACTTTTACACTCAGAACAATTTCCAGGTCACAGAAACACAACCAATTAAATATTAAACTCAAATTCTATCATGTGGCCCATTTTTTTCCATTTTGTATTTTTGATCAGAGCCTAAAATTGAAAAGCATGAAAAACAAAGCCTTTTTTACTTGTTTGGTATCAGATTCAAAGACAAATAACAAACTAATCAGTTACTTTTTTAATTGCTAGTTGAAAACAAAAAGAATGAATGATTAATGGATTTGCAGTCTTTTAATGAATGCTAGTTTTACTTCTACAGAAAACATGAAGAAAAGGGCATTTCCCCTGACTGCCCCTGTATAATTCACACCGTGAGAAACTCTTGCAGCTTTCAGCCTCGACAGATGGAACATGAGCTTTTTCACAGCTCACAATGAAACAATAACAGGCTGCAACATATTTTTTGCCGGGCCACTGTGGTGCTGTTGTTTCCAGTCATGCTGGTGTTACTAGTACTCTGAGAACCATACTTTCTGTTTGCCACAGCTGCACCATATGGAACAAAGAATCTGATAAGTAGTTTTGCATTTTGAATAGTTTTGCATCGAGGACTTAACATAAGTTCTAAATCTGATGCTGATCTACATTCGTATCTTACAAAAAATGCTGATAGATGAGTTTATTGAATTAGAGAAAACCTATTTTCTCATGAGAATAATTGTATGAATGCCCAGTCAGCATTCACAAGTTTTCCTGTTTATAGTTTCTTCTGTACATTATTTAGACTATAGATACTTCGGGATACTTCATTTCAGAATGTTCATCTCATACAAGAGGTTAGTTATATTTTGTTTTCACAACTTTTATACTTTTTTTATATTTAACTTTATTTACTCACTGAAATAGATTAAGATCTTCTCAAATCCTTGAGAACTTTGTGCATTTTGAAATCTGTTTCAGTATATTTGCTTAATTTTTAGCTTTTAGCTACTGTACTGCAAGTTTTTATTTTTTGCCAATGTTCTTAGAATTTTAGATTTTAGCTGCTGTTTTGCTGATTTTAGCTTTTAGCTACTGTACTGCAAATTTTATTTAGCTTTGGTTATGATTGTTCCAAGTTTAACAACTCAGTTTCAGCTTCTTCAACAAATTTCATCAGTCATTTAGAACTCAGCCTTCTCACTGCAGAATGTTGTTTGTTGGTTTGTTTAGTTCAGTTATTGTTTATGGCCTAAATCAGATTAGAATTTCATAAACATGACTGCATATATTTACAAATCAAGTCAAACCTTTGTTTGCCTTCTGTTAGCATTCTTTAGTGTAAAACTGATGTTCAGCACCATGCATTTCATGAATATTTATGTGAGTAAAGACTCTTCAGGGTCACCCTCCAGATTCTGTAAAACATTAATTTATTGGTGGATTTTCCATCGGCTTTTTAGCAGAACAGCTGTATTGTTTACCTGCTGTTGGAGAAATGTGATGAGAGCCCACAGCCCCACAGGCTGATGCTTTAAAAACATACCTTTACCTGCTTTTTCATGTCCTCAGATTTAGTCATCCTATTATGTTATTCAACTCCTGGTACAAAAAACTGAAAAACATTTTGAAAAAAAAATGTTTTCAATTCATATTTTCTCATGGGATTTTGTGATTTTCATTGTCTGCCATCAAAGGTGAAAGGAGAATCATGTTTCTGACTATGTCTGTCTGTGTGTGTGTGTGTGTGTGTGTGTGTGTGTGTGTGTGTGTTCATATGTCTGTCTCTCTGTTAAAAAAAAAAACCCACTGGACTGCAACTGAAAATTCACCTATTTCCTTACAATTCTTACAAGTCTCAGTCAGTCACAGCCCAGTGAAATAGTGGCCTAAAGTAACGACGTGGGTCTAAAATAATCCATATGCTTTTTCAGTGTTATTAGGCCCGAGCAGCGACAGCGCTGCGAAGGCCTATTGTATTTCGTGGAATTCTTATTAGGCCCGAGCAGCGACAGAGGCCTGGAACTTTGGCACGTAGGTAGAACTCCCCAAATGACGAAAAAAAGTCTCTTGGAGGTATGCCCTAAATTGTACAGGGAGGCGGCCATCTTGGATCAAAGGGTAAAATTTTTTGACTTTTGTACACCTCGAACTTTAACGAACTCCTCCTAGGGATTTTGACCGATCGGCTTCAAACTTGGTCAGTATGCAGTTGAGGGATGGCCGATTAAAAGTTATCAAAATTGTGAGTTTTTCAGCATGTTCAGGGGGCGTGGCCAAGCG
>NC_051430.1:5512266-5514299 GCF_001649575.2 Kryptolebias marmoratus | reverse complement strand
TGTTGCTTCAGGAACTGGTTAGAGGGACAGTTTTAGTCACTCTGGCTAGACTGTTTCTTCTTTTGGTTGTACTCAGAAGTGATGGACTGCCATTGTATGAGTGTTTGGATGTTGTGTGTGTGTGTGTGTGTGTGTGTGTGGGTGTGTGGGTGTGTCAGAGCTGGCTTGATTAGATGGGAGATGTCAGCTGTTGTTGCCAAAAAGATGATAATTGGACAAGATGTCAGGAACTCACTTCAGGTTTTTCTTCTGTATTCATGATTGATTATTTATTTTGTTTCCGTTTAGTGCACACACACACATACACACACGCACACAAGCGCATATCCTATTGGCTCCTGAGTGTGAGACAAATGCTGAGCTGATGAAGGGCAACACTGTTTAAAGAGTTGCTGTTTTTTCTTGGGAACATGTTACCAGGAAACAACAAGAAAAACAAAATTAAACAACAAGAAAAGTGAATATATTCTAAACCTCAGTTTTCACACACAAAGGGTTGTCTATTTACCTAACTAAACAAATGAATATCGTGCATAGATTTAAAATAATAATAATTAAAAAAGGTTTTCATTCAAATTTCAGGTGGCAGCATAAAGAAATATCCTGCAATCCCTTAAGATAAACTTGAATAAAAAATATGATTGATTATTGTTCAGTTTGAAAGCAAACGGACAAATTTAGCATTGAACCCCACACTTCATGAATAATATCATTTCTCTTGCAGTTAATCATCAGGTTGCTTTGAACTCCCGGCACTCAAAGGGTCCCTCCTTGTCCCGCCTTTTGCCATGCTCTGCAGCAAAATGTCTGAAGAAAGATTGTGGAAGAAATATTACCAAGAGCTGGGTCATCCATCATCAGGGCTGCCCAGGCTATGAAATACAGGTGGGTCGCTCCCAACAATGGTTCCTATCTTGTATGTTAGACCAAATGCCTGTGTATTTATCACATAAGCGGCTGCAGAGCGCGTGATTCATTGAACGGTCCTGCTGATACAACATGCTGACGACATCTCTGGGCCGTTGCTCTATCCATGATAATGCTGCACACCTCAGTCTCTGCTCTCTGAGTGCTTTTCTTCTGGACTCGCACATTCCTACTCTTGTGCTTATGTTGTTGATGCATTTAGGTCGACCTCCTGGTGAGGGACGGATGTGTTGTATTCGTGGGAGAAAAGCTGCAGATGCCAAATGTTTTTTTAAGGAGTAAAAGCTGCTACATGTTACAGAGGGTAAAGGCTCAGTTTACCATGTGGGTGAAAACAACTGCCTACTATATATGCTGGCAGCTTCATATTGCTCTGTTTCATAAAGGTGAAGATTGAGTGAAATTAATAGTTTCTATTAATTCAAGTATGCTGGGTGTGTTCAGGTGAAAATGTATTCTACCTAAGCATTTCAAATATCATGTGTTGACATGTTTTATTTGTAATTGCATATTAAATTATGAGGTTTTTTATTTTCATAGAAGCTTGTTTGAGAAAAAAAAAATTCCTCCTGTAAAAAAAAATGAACTAAGTAACTTTTACACATAGTAATTTTTAATGACTTTTTACTTTTACTTGAGTAGCTTTTTGAACAAGTAATGGTACTTGTACTTCAGTAAAATTTCAAAAGAGAAACTGTACCTTCACTTGAGTACATTATTGTACTCTTTCCACTTCTGCAGACAAGGCTGATGAACAATAACATTTGAAATCCTTTCTTATTATTACACCAAATAATCTAAGTCAAAAACAGTTTTTATAACAATAATAATAATAATGCATTTTATTTGTAGCGCTTTTCAAGACACCCAAGGACACTTTACAATATAAAGACACAATTAGAATAGAACAAGGTGGCTATAAAATCTAGAAGAATAACAAACAAGAAAAGTTAAAGAGAAAAGGCTAGCTTAAACAGATGAGTCTTGAGTTGTGTTTTGAAAGTCGAGAGATTGTCAATGTTACGTAAGTCAGGTGGAAGAGCATTCCAGAGTTGTGGAGCAGAGTGGGAGAATGCTCTGTTTCCCATGGTACTGAGGCGGACAGG
>NC_051430.1:5493668-5511751 GCF_001649575.2 Kryptolebias marmoratus | reverse complement strand
TTTTAGCACTGTTTAATTTAAGGAAGTTAGCATTGAACCAGAATTTTATTTCAGATAAGCAAGAAGTGAGAGAGGAAGGTGGAAGTGAAGACTTGGGAGCGGAGGAAACAAAGAGTTGGGTGTCATCGGCAAAACAGTGGAAATGGATGTTAAATCTACGAAAGATATTGCCACAGGGGAGAAGGTAAGTGATGAAAAGAAGGGGCCCCAGGACAGAACCTTGGGGCACACCTGAAGTCACAGGGGAGGAGTGGGACCTGAAAGATTTAAGTTTAATGAACTGAGTGCGGCCAGTGAAATATGAATGAAATCATATCATTATCACCATCATATCATTATCATCATTATCACTTTATTGAACTGTTAACAACATTAAAACAAATGCTGCAGATAAAGATCAACAATGTACATGACATATACATTTAAGCATGAAAAATGTGTATAGTTTAAAAAAAAATGACACTTTGTATAATTTATCCAGCCATCCCTCTGGATACTCAGTCTGAAATCATCCATTATGGATTTGGACTGACTTGATGCCCAGTCAATAGTAGTTTCATGTGACATAGAGGGGAAGTTTTACTTTATCATTAGCCAACGGAGAGATCCAGGGAGGTTTGGTTACAGCGAGGAAGTAAGTGGGGCTCGGGCTACTGGTGGGTAAACCACCACAGCGTCACAAGGAATCACCTGAGAAGAAGGTACACAAAGAATCACTGGAAGGTTCACAAGGAGGTAAGCACAAAGAGAAATACTGATGGTCTGAAGTACCATTACTGGCTAACACTCTGGCAGAGAAGTGTTGGCTGCTCCCCTCTCTTATAGTCCTCCAGATGATGAGATGACTTGCAGGTGTGCAGGTAAGCCGGCAGCCTTCAGTCACGCCCTCCAGAATTCAACATCTCGACACCCTCTGGTGGAGAAGGAGGAAAAAACAGCAAAAACCCCAGACCACCACCCTGGATCCCAACACTCCATCTGTCTTTTTCTTGTGTTTATAGTTTGAAGTGTCTGTTCCATGTCATCATTCCTGTTTCTGGTGTATTTTAGTGGCAGCATTATAGCTCCACTATACAGGCCTGGTGTAGTTACTATGGTGTTTGGGTCATTTACTGTGTGGAAGAAATTTCTAGATTCTGCGCCATGTTTCTCAGGAAGAAGATCGTTTTGGAAAGACAGTGTTCCTGTCCAGACAAGGCCTAAATGTACTTAAAATGGGCAGAAGTCAAATTCATACAATGGGTGTTGTGTTGAGATCTGTTTCCACATCTAAGTATATACCTGGTTGTACTTACAGAGGCCGTATTTTATTATGAAATTACTTGTTACACTGTGCTTACATAGTAAGTACCTGGTACAAGTACATTTGGGAGAAATTCTTATCCTGACTGGTCTCTTTTCCCGATTAAAGTAAAAGGTAGCAATAAATAATACAGTCCAGTACATACTAGATATGTACCTGGTACTTACTTATAGGTACCTGGTAAGTACAAGGTGTGTACCTGATAGCAAATTTTAAAAAAAAGCAGGTGCATACCCAGAACATACCAGATAGATACCATATTTATACCTGGTATGTATCCAGTAAGTACCAGGTACATACCCTGTACATACTAGATTTATACTGGATTTATACTTTGTAAGTACAAGGTACAACCAGATACAACCTGTTATATACTAAGCTATATTATGTATTGCTATGCTTTACTTTAATTAAGAAAAGAGACCAGTCACGACAACATCTCTCAACTGTATCATAGAAGAAGGATTGTTTTTATTATTATAATTCGTTTTTAAAAAATGAAATAAAATTTAGTGAGCGAAAGAAATCTAAACACATTTCCCAAATCCACACCTGTGTCCCCAGCAGAAATTTCTGCTGCACTTGTCTATTCTCATAAACATAGGCTCTTTCAGCTACTCCTGATTGGAGATACTGTATTTATCTGAATCTGGAGCAGGGGATTCCACTGAGTAAGAAGCAAAATGCTGTACAGGCAGAATATTTTTAAGGGATGCCTCTGCTGGCTCCAACAAACCATTGGGACAGCTGCTGTTTCCTTGCTTGTTGACTAGAACTAGGCTTTTGATGGTGTTATTACAACTGCATGCCTTTCTTGACTTGTTTTGGCTACTTCCCTCCCTCCTTCATTATGCACACAATCTGTGACAGAGTACATTAGTTCTACACACTCCAGCTGCCAGCCTCAGTAATCTAATAGCAATGTATAAATTCCTTCTGGCAGGCCAATAAAACTCAGATTAGTTTCTTAGCAGAGGAACACTGATGCAGCAGCTGACAGACATGTGAAGAGAACATTAGCATATCATCAGTCCAGGTTCTCAGGGGATAGAGGGACTCGGACCGCTCATTTCTCTGTCCCTTTTGTTATCTTCATTCAGGGCCATCCACAGAAAAGCACTAATTTGGTTAACAGCCCTTTGATTTAATACCCACTATGTGACAACGATGTCTCCTGAGATTCTCAGCATTGAAGGTAATGAGAGAAGTAGAAAAAAAAAAAAACTGCTGTCAAATGGATTATTCAAATCTGCTTTAAAATGTTTTACCCAGAAAATGTTATTGTTTTTTTTATTTTTTATTATTGCTTATTTTTTGTAGTTTTAGTTGTTATGAGACAGTGATGAAGAGAAACGATGCAAAGTAAGTTTTGCAGGCCAGAATGTAATCACATTCAGTTTTTTTCCCCATTGCGCATTTTTTCATAAAGAAGTTTAACACACTCTTCTTTGTGTGTGCAAAAATAAATATTTTTCCATAGCTCAGCTGTGGGTTGTTTAATGTCTAAAGTGACTGCAGAATATTGGCTTAGATGATGGTGAAAGTTAGTATGTCTTCTTTTATTCTAAGATTTTACATAACCCTTCAGGTTGCAGTGAGTCTCTGCCTCAAGCAGAGGTGTTCTAGTGACTGAGAATCTTGTTCATTGTGATGGTAGGATGGAGCAGAAGATGGATCTGTCATATGGGTGTTCATCTGCAGTAATGAGTGTGTTGCTTCGGTTTGTCGTGGTAACAAAGGAACTGAGTCAGTGTTCTTGCCATCACTTATGGCCATAAGTTATGAATCATGACCGAAAAAGATGAGATCCTTGCTACAAACTGCTGAAATGAGCATCCTCTGTAGGGTGGCTGGGCTAAGCTTTAGAAATAAGGGGAGGCACTCCATCATCTGTGGGGAGTTTGGAGTAAAGCCACTGCTTCTCATCATCAAAAGCAGTCAGCTAAAGTGGTTCGGGCATCTAATTAGGATGCCTCCCTTTGGAGGTTTTCCAGGCACAACCCACTAGAGACTGCAGGGAAGACCCAGACATAACTGGAAGGAATATATTTATACATATACTCACTAAACTGGGAACTTCTTGGAATCCCCCAGGAAGAGCTGGAGAGTGTTGGCAGGGTCAAGGAAGTCTTGGTTTCCTTCCTGTTACTTTCAAATCCATAGATGGATGAATGGATGAATCATTGGATGACTGGATGAATGAATACTGACAAAAGTGGCCTGCTAGTTTACCTTTACCACCCCCCCATAACATTCATGAGATTGTAAATGCAGATATTAGCAAAAGAAATTGATCCTTAGTTGCTGTTTTTTTTTTTTTTTTTTTTTTTTTTTTTGGTCATTTCTCTTAGCACAGTCTGACCTCAGAGTTATTTTCCGGGCCGTCCACTCCTGTGAAGATTGGCACCTGTCTTAAAATGTTGTCCACTTGTTCATTTGTGGTACTCTGTAGAATGATGGACTCTAAATAGCTTGGAAATTTTATACATATGTTTCATTGATCAATATACCATAAAGATTTGTTTATCCCCCCAAAATACCCCTTTACTTCCATGCACACACATATACACACAGTCATGTGACTGACCATAAATAAAGCTTATAAAGATGACGGTCTGTATCAGAGACCTCGCTGTGTTTCAGAATCACTGTCATGGAGGAGATGGTAGACGGTAAAATGATGTTTTGTAGATGATTAACTGCCTTTCCAAGGTCACTTCCATCTACACTCCCCCAATATTAAACGTCCAGCCTCAAGGCCTGTTTTATATTCATGGCATAAACAGTGTTCATACCTAATATTTGAAAATAGTTCCTATCATAAACAGTGGTTTTCCTCGCACCATTGGAGCTGCTCTGGCACTTTTATTGATCTCTATGCAATAAAGCTGCATTGAAGTACTTCTGAAAATTAGATTTTTATACTTCAGAATATACGCTGGTTGGAACTGCATTACCTGAGTACAGTCATAACATTTTTTGCTTTTCTTAAACAAAGTTAGAAATGAAATCAGTTTCCTGCGGGTGTTGCTGTTTCTCAGGTTTTATCCTTTCCCTGGCTGCTATCACCAAAAGGATCTTTAAAAAACAAAAGATATATATACATTTATCCTCAAGGAAAGTATTTGTGAAGCTTGTTGTTCTTATTTTCTGACATAAAATGGTAATTTATAAAAAGCTTATGTGTTTATGTGAAACATTTGACTGAACATTTCTGCAGGTTTGCTTTTGGAAGCTGAGAAACTCAGAGTCCTCACCTTTACCTCAGCTAAGACAGAGGACCTAATAGTTCAGGAGAAGAAAACCATCATCATTTTTACCATGCGAGGAAATATTTCCCATCAGTCTGTTCCCTTGGAAGTGCTCATTTGTCCCACATCTTATGTATTACCTTCTGAGTGATTTGGCTCCTGCCTTCAAGCAACATTTTTTGTTCTTGTGCATTTCTGCTGAGAGTTTGGCTTTGTATTTATACATATTTCATGCAAAGAGAAGCCACTGGTTTGCTGCTCTGCAGTGTAATGCACTACTTGAATTTGTAGATTATTTGAAGATAAAAGACAAATTAACCACAATTGTTTCTTGATTACTTCTGAGTACATGCAGCCATTGTCTGGATGAACTACTTTAATTTTGTGCTTTATTTTTTCTTCTTTTTTACCCTGGACTTTGTGTAAGAGGTTGTAAAGTTTTGGTTATGTATTTTCTTTCAAATACCAACACAACACAATAAGCTGAATTTGTATACTGTATATACGGTATGCCTTAGGAGTGAAACCAGACAACATTGAATTAGAATTCTATCATTAAACCCTGTCAGCATGTGAACATGTTTGTTGGTTATTTTGAAGGTAATCAACTAACAACATTCATATTATGGTAGAAAGATGGAAAACTAGCTTACCAAAGGCCTCAATCAACCAGATGAACACCAGCAGTCCTAATAAAGGAATTTTACCAAAAGAAATATTTCTCTGTATAAAAAATTTACATACCCACTAACCTTCCCACTTAACCCTCACATTAAAAGTATTACCAAGACTGCTTTTTTCCATTTGCACAGTATTAATAAAGAGCTGTTGCCTCACAGTAAGATGGTTGCAGGTACGTCTCTTGGCCTTTCTGTGTGGAGTTTGCATATTTTCCATGTGAATGCATGAGTTTTCTCTGGGTTCTTGTGTTTCCTCCCACAGACCAAAATCATGCATGTTAGGTTAATTGGTAAGTCTAAATTGTCCCTAGGTGTGAGTGAGAGTGTAAATGGTTATTTGTCTCATTTGTCTCTATGTGTCTCTGTGATGGACTGGGGACCTGTCCAGGGTGTCCCCCGCCTCTCGAATAGTAACTGCTGGAGAAAGACACCAGCTCTCCCATGACCAGAAAAGGAAAAGTGGGTAAAGGAAATAGATGGATGAGAGAACATCTTGTTCCAAAATGATACAGAAAAAGCATTCATCATGTCTAGGCTGGACTATTGTAATTCTTTATTAACTGGCTGTCTAAAAAACTCTTTAAAAAGTCTTCAGTTGATTAAAAATGCTGCTATCAGAGTTTTGATGAGTCAGGAAAGATCATAATTCTTTAGTTTTAGTTTCTCTCCAATGGCTCCCTGTGAAATTTACAGCAGAATTTAAAATCTCACTTGAAACATACAAAGCTCTCGACTACCAAACTCCATCTTTATCACCCCCCGATAAAGGCTAAGTGACAAAACTTCCCACTAACATTGCACAACTCCAAAGGCTTTTCTCTTCCATTTCATGCAACACAGACCCACAATGCAGGAAAAAGGTTTGCACCATAATCAAAAATGACCCAGACTTTTCCACATACCGGAATACTACCAACATCTCACAGACATCAGACTCCTAATAGGCCTGCTTATTGTTCCCTCCATCTCCAGCCACCCTTTAGGGCTGAGTTATGAGGATCTGGAATCTGCCCGCCCCATGGGCGTTGCCTCTAACCTCCCTCTCACCAGCTGTTGCCGATTTCAGTGATGAGCAGTTCCTGTATTTAAGCCTCTGGCTGGTTCCTGATCTTCGCTGGAGCATCTTGCCATTTTGGTTAGAATCTCAGCCACCAGGTTCTAATGTTTAAGCGCTCTGGCTATGTTTAACTTTGTTTTTTTGTGCTTTGCCCTTCGTCTCAGGTTTTGCTGCTGGACCACTGCCTACCGGGACTTACCTTGTTTCTGCTCGGATTAACTTACCTGTTTGGACTTCGGGACACCTTACCTCCTGGATAAACTCTGCCTCACCTCTGGGCCTCGTTCACTCTTCAAAACCTGTAAGGGAAACAAACAGTTACTCTTTGCACATATCTGGAAATGGGGAAATGCAACTGAACGAAGATTTGTACCCGAGACTCGCCTCGCTCCTTTCCTGTCTTTTCAGACCCTCCTTACCGTTGCACTGTATGTAATAACACCTGTAATTCACTTACTTTGAAATCCTGTCTCGGTTCCGCTCCTATGGCTGTAACTCTGGTTTATGTCACGAGTCATCCAAGATCACTCTAAACTGGGGCAGAGGGCAGAATTTCAATGCACATGTGCTGGAACTGTATTTGTGTAAATGACAACACATTCGCTTGTCTAATCTAAAATTTTCAAAGCAACATTTCCTGTTTTTAATTTTTACTATTTTTTTTTTTAAATCCGCCATGACCTCATAAAGTTTGAAAATAAAACGGTATATCTGTATGTCAATTAAAATGCTAATATTTTTAATAAACATATTTAACAATGCTTCTAGAAAAGACAAATGGCTGATAACACAATTGGCTTGGAAGCTGAAGCAACAAACTTTCCTACTGATAGAGTTAGTCTTTTTACCCAGCACCTCACAAGGAAATATCACCCTTACACCCATTTTCCACACTGTGAAATTATCAAGGGCAATAATGCAGTTGAACGCTGGAACATTTGTAAAGTTAATAAAATGAGCTCTGGTGACAGACATTGTATATTTAAAGTGAGAGAAAGCTGTTGGTGGTCACTGCAGTTGTGCACAGGATCCCTGCAGCTAAAGTAAATCAAACATCTGCTCTCTTATGCTCAATGATATTGGGGCAGACAAGAGCTGCAGCAATGGCTCTGTGGCTGCTCAGTGGAGAACAGGAAGTTGCATTTACCTAACATTGTGTTTTCTCAGCTGGAGTGCACTTTGACGGTAATTGAATTGATTTGCAGTTATAGTTAAATTAGGGACAAATGGAGAAAAAAATACTGCTGCCAACTGCATGGGCCATTACTACAAAAACAAAAAGAGCATCAAATGACATTTAAAATATGAAACAAAGTCAAAAACAATAAAGTAACACAACCTGAAAACATCCATGCAGAACATGATACTTCAATAATTCTGCTCTAAACATTATTTTTGAAAAAGTGAACTCTTTGTGTGACCATGACAACAGCAGGAAACAAAGAGCTAGGCCATCTTCAATGGTAAGGATGCAGTGCAACTTGGGTGCAAGTATAGTTGACGTTCTCACAGCTCAGCTAAGCTCATGATCTCATAGTTTTAGCTCATGCAGGCAGTTTATTTTCCACTTGTAATATGAAGGATAAATCAAGTACAGAGGAAATAAAGACAACCAGATGGTTAAAAATGATTTGTTTTAATTCTTTTGGTGATTGTGAGTTAATTGTAAAGAAATCTAAATCAGCAAAATTATGTCTTAGTCTGATGAACAGACTGATGAGATTGCTCTGCTGTACTGTGTTGTGCTGGATACATGAAGCTGGAGAATATTGTTGAAATATATAAGTACATTTCATGAAAAGTGATAATGTTTCAACAAAAAACTTAACTGAGAATGAGAGAGTAAATCCAATTTAGGTGGTGTCAGACATTAGGATGCAATTCTACTTTATTATCAGTGAGATTGATTAAAATAAATGATTCATGTTAGACAGTTTGCTTCAGGTAGGAGAGCTCCTGTAAAAACTTGGGGTTTCTTTAAGTAAAAACACACTTTTCAAGGAGTTTGTTACCATAGTGACAGACTCTGGGTTTCACTTACCTCCCTGTTGGGAACAGAACAGAGTTCAGTTTTCCTGAACTCAGGATTAACTTACTCAGAGTTTTCAAATAATCTATATTCTGAAATACCCCTCTAAAAAGAGCCTCTTCTGGCATGATAAAAGAAAGGGTGTTTCTTATTGGACCAAAACATTAGCTGAATATCTGAATAGCTTTGTATCATGTTTGAGTTCTGCTCGGCCTGCTAAAATGTAGGGTTCTGTAGTTTTTAAAGATTAAAGTGATCTCAACATCAGATTTTGAATCAAAACATGAAGTGATTTGCATTAAACTGCAGAGCATCAAAAAAGAAGAGTTTTGCTTTTTTTTGGATGCATTTATCTTTTTGATATAAAAATACATCAAATTTAAAAATGATGGTTGTTCACCTGGAAGCTGCCTGGCTCTGATGGAGTTGGCACACAACTTTTTTTACATCTATCCATCCATCCATCCATGCATCCATCCATCCATCCATCCATCCATCCATCCATCCATCCATGCATCCATCCATCCATCCATCCATCCATCCATCCATCCATCCATGCATCCATCCATGCATCCATCCATCCATCCATCCATCTTCTTTTACCTGATGACACAGACACACACAGTGCAGGAGAGAGAGACACACACACCCTCTTCTTATGTCCAGACTTTAATTTTAATTTGAAAATGCTTTAAGCTGCACACTGAAATGGAAACCAAAGCAGTAAACATTTGTAGAGTGCTCTTTGTGAAATTAACAGAATTCATATTTTTCTGTCATTAAACTATAAAATAGAATAAATTCAACATATGCTTCTGAACAGTGCTTCTGTTTGTTAAGGTGTGTGTAAAAGTGATTGTGTCAGATTCTGCCCCACCATACATAAACTCATATCACTGCAGAGGTCCAAGCTATTAAAACATGTTGAGCTGTTTCTTTTTAAGGAACTCCCAGGGAAACCACTCTCCCTTCCATCCCTCCTGAGGGTCATCACAGTTCACAAAAAAACAACACAAAATACTTTTCAACAGTTTAAAAGCTTGGAACTGGAATAAACTCAGATTTAGTTTTTGTTTTGTTTTGTTTTTCAGTTTGGTTTCAGTCATGTTTGTGGATTTACCACAACTGCTTGATACCATTTTAATATTGTTTTAATTTATTTTTGCTGAGTGGTATCACACTTCACAATTGTACTTTCAGTTTAATTTCTGACTGCCATCACCCTGGAGTTCTAATGTACTCAGGGTTCCAGTACATTTTATAAACAAATAGTCAACTAGCTAAATGCAACATTTTCTTGATATGCTGACATTAAATGGTACTTTATTGTTTATCTCGAAATTATCCACTTATAACTCATTTGTTAACTAAAGAGTAATTGCTTTTTTGAATAAATGCACACTAGTTTCAAGTTGCAAAGTATCTAGCTGCAGTCTCAGAATAAAGACATTAATAAAAATAAATAAATACAAGTATAGTTAGCTTCTTACCAACTCCAGAAATACCCACAATAATGAACTCCAAAACCCTAACTGATCACTTAATATTCCTGACCACAAACTACAAGAGTTTCAGTAAAGAAATGTATTTGGTTCAGTAATTGAACAATTAAAATGATCTGCTTACATGGTATTGATTTTTTTATTGTTGCAGATGTACTAAGCATTTAATTTGAGGGTTGTTATTGAAGGTTTGTTAAGATAAAGAAGGTATGTCAACCTGTATCAGTTATTTCCATCAGCCCCACCAGCCATGCTGACCACAGACACTTGAAGTGAAAAACAATGATTGTTCCAATGGCTGTTAAGCAGCAAGCGAACAGTCTGTGTTTGAAGCTGATGTGCTGGAAGCAAAAATAATGGACAAGCATCAAGTCCTGAACAACTCTTAGAAAAGCCAATTGTGTTGGTTAGATTGCCTGGTGATAACATCTTCACAACTGCAGCTTTTGTCAGATGTTCTCAGTCTGCAGTAATCAGGTGCAACCAGAAGTGGTTCAAAGAAGGAAAACCGGTCAGAGACAGTCAAGGCTCACTGAGGGACACGGGGAGTAAATGCTGACCCAAACTCCATGATTTAATAAAAGAACTACTGAAGCTTAAATTGCTGAAAAGAAGTTCTAGCTAATTCTGATTTATAAAGGTGTGAGAACAGTTTGTGTCTGGCCCTGCACGGCCTATGATGATTTATGTCCACTACTGAAAGAGCCTACAAAATACATCTGAATATCAGAGCTGGACCACAGAGAAATAGATTGCTCTGATCTGAATCACATTTTCTTTTTTATCATGTTGATGGCCAATATATCACTTACTTGTTGGGAAAGACAGGAAACCAGGATGCACTGTGAAAGACATTTATTTTGGGCTGTGGTTTTAGATTGCAATCTAGTGCAGTATGTGCCAGATAACAAGTCCATGAGACCCCAGCATTCATCGACAAAGACTTAATGGATCTGCTTGTCAGGGTTGCAAGATGTCCTAAGGGCCCTCTTCCCTCTTTTTCCCCAGTCATTTCTATTCTTCTCCTTTGCCTTTGCTAGATGGAGTTAGTGAGCAGATAGTGCTATGTAGAGATTGCCCAGCAGGTGCTGTTGTCATCTCCCTCCTTGGCTCAAGTGGCCACACCTCTCTGTCGAGTGTAGTGGCTTTTTCATGAGCATTTATAAAGAATGACTCAAGTACAACAAGTATATCTCTTTCCAGTCCTGTCAAACCCCAGTCGGACGAGTCAAATTAGCAAGGCCAACTGATTTATATAACCTCATAAAACACAACATATTTTGATACCATTAGATAGATCAATTAAAGACAAATTCAACACAATTTGAATTTTTAAAATTGGTCTACTGGTTACCAATTTATTGTCAAAACATTATCATCAGAATCGGCCTAAATTAATACAATTCTTAAACAGGCAGCGGTAGGACGTCCTGTGTTTAACTTTCAGGAACTTCCATTTGCACACCGGGTTGAAGCTGAGGAATCACTCTGATTGGCTGTAAATCTTTATATTATTCCTTCGCAGATAACACACAAGCAAAGCAGTCAAAAGTACCAGCTTCCGCTTGGCTCTTTGCCAATGTCTATCATAAAATAATTTATTTCATCTGAGTTGAGAAGTGAATGAATGAATTAGCTTCATCAATGCCTGACCCAGTCAGCTATAGCCCTACCGTGCATCGTTTATTTAGCAGATTAAGAACGTATAGAGGATGAATGGGTTATGAATGTACAGGCGGCCTTACTAGTCAAATGCCTGCCCACCCTGAGCCTGGTTCTGTTTTTCTGGAGTTTTCTTCCTGTTAAAAGGGAATCGTTCCTATCTGCTGTCACCAATGTGCTGCACAGGATGGGAAATTGCAAAGAACTGAAGATATGGTGCAATCTGCTGACTTCCTAAAATAGATAACTTTTACTAATTGCTGTTTTATAATGAAATTTATAGAACTATTTTGTAAAGTGCCCTGAAATGACTTTTGTTGTAAATTAGTGCTATATAAATAAACTGAAGTGAACTAAATTGAACCAAGATTAAGAGAAGTGATGTACAGTCTAGCCAAGACTGTGATGGACAGTCTACCCAAATTTGGGTAACAACATCATGAAATTTATACTTTAATTTGAGATATCTCTGGCAATGTGGCACATTTTTTGTAGAATCGCTGATATATCAGTTAGTAATAAACAAAGCAGAAAACTCTTTTGGCAAAGGAACATAGTTTGCTCATACTCCTGGGTCAGGTTAAGGTAGTTCCATTCTTAATAACAGCATTTCTTTATCTCTGTATCAATCAGAAGCACAGACATTTCTGCAGGAAACTGAGCATACTTTTGGCATGAACAAACTGTACATGCAGGAAAAGGTTCCAGACTTAAGAAAAACAGTAATTTGTTTTTTGAAGAAACTTTTGCCTTTCTGCTTACAGTTAATCCTGCAATGACACATGCAAGGCTGAGTTGAAACACTGATCTTCACCACAGTGTTGGAATTCACTTCAGTGATCTTGACCTCTTACACTACCTTGAAAAAGTCTTCATACCCCTTTAACATTTCTACATTTTGTCACATTACAGCCATAATCTTTAAAGTATTTTACTGAGATTTCATATGACAGACCAACACAAAATAGTGCATAACTGTGATATGGAAGGAAAATGATATTTGTTTTTTCCTCCATCCAATTTCTTTACCTGGGTCATGGGGAACTGGTGCCCATCTCCAGCAGTCACTGTGTGAGAGGCAGGGGACATCCTGGACAGGTCACTAGTCCATCACAGGGACACATGGAGACATACAACCATTCACATTCTCACTTAAACCTCGAGACAATGTAGAGTTACCAGTTAACCTAACAGGCATGCTTTTGGTCTGTGGGAGGAAACTGGAGTACCTGGAGAAAGCCCAGGCATGCACAGGAAGAACATGTAAACTCCCACAGATCGAGAAGCAAATCTTGTTGTGAGGCAACAGCTCTAACCACTGTTCCATCATGCTGCCCCAATTTGTTCTTCAATTTGTTTTTAAATTTCAAATAGAAATTGATATGTAGCCTGCATTTGCATTTACCTCCTTTACTCTGAAACATGTGCAAAGATCCACAGCTCAGGTATCCACAGTACAACTATTAGTCATGCACTCCACAAATCTGGCCTTTATGGAATACTGGTAATAGAAAGCCATTTCCTGTTTGCAGTTTGCCACAAGCCATGTGGCAGGGATACAACAAATATGTGGGAGAAGCTGCTCTGCACAGAAAACTAATACTGCATATCACCCTGACCATCACTGTGAAACTTGTTGGTGGCAGCATTATGCTGTGGGATGCTTTTGTACAGCAGGAACAAGGAAGCTGGTCAAAGTTGATGGGAAAATGGATGGTGCTAAATACATGGCCAACCTGGAAGAAAACCTGTTAGAGGCTGTAAAAGACACTGGGGAGAGGTTCACCTTCCAGCAGGACGACCTGAAACATCCAACCAGAGCGACAATGGAATGGGTTTGATCAAAGTATGTTCATGCATTCAAATGATCCAGTCAAAGTCTGGACCTAAATCCAACTGAGAATTTGTGGCAAGACATGAAAACTCGGGCAAATATATCAGTTTCTAGATATGCAAAGCTGGTACAGACAAAGCATTCATATATTTTCCACAAAATTAGTTAAACTATAACAATTTGATTTACACATTCAAAGGTGCTGTGAAAACGTTTAACAGAACAATTTTTCCCTGCAAAAAGATTACAAAATGCTTTTCATTTTAAATTTTTATTATTAACGCCATCAAAAATCTTTGAAATTTTAGAAACAGTAAGTAATTTTTTTTTGTTCTGCAATTAATTGTATCTTATGTTAGTTGAAAAAGTTGGAAAGTGAATACTGTTTAACTTACATGCACAGTCCTAAAGTACCAGGAAAATAAGTCTTTGTAGCAGTAAAGCACTAAGCCAGCCACAGAGTTCTTAGATCCACTTTTGAACTGTGTTGGTGTTAAACATGGTGGTGCTGTTTAGCTCTAAGGGATGAACACAGCTTTAACAAAGCCAAGGTTAAAGGCTGATTCCCTCTGAGGCTACATATGCTGGAAATATGCATGCATCAGACACTTTAAATGAAAGACCCCATCAAATCGCAGATGCTAGAGAAAGCTGCACTCTAAAACATTTTAGCACTGAAAAAACTGCAGCATTTTGGAAATGTAACTTAAATTTCTTTTTTTATGGCACCTAACTAAGAGACTTAAAGTTGCAACTTAATGTATTTCTGACCATTTTGGATTTGAGAATTTGACAATTTTAAACAATGTTTTCTGGCTGTGGCATCTCTGTGAGGTTGTTGTCTCTTAGAGTCTAAGTAAAGATGTTATTTGGAGGAAAGCACTGGTAGTTGGGTACTAATTTTTTACAATGTCAGTAGCATCAGTAAAGCAGAATACCAAATGCCCATAGGATGTTACTTGGCATGCCCTGTTGTTAATGCATCGTGTTCCTTCATACAGAACCTTCATACATCAGCTGATCAAAACTAACAGCATCTATACTTCATAAACAAATCCTTCAACTGCATATTTATTGCTGCAGGTTCCAGAGCCTCCCTTCTCTCTGCTGCTGCTGTCTGCTCCTTCCTTCTTTAGGCTTATCTCTTGAAATTATGTATATTTTATATGTCAGTGATATATGCTGACCCAGGAGTGCTGATTGCAGCCACTCTGCTTTAGATTCTAAGGACAAAACCAGTTCCACAAGAATGCATAACACAACCAGCTGCACAGTTACAGTTTTATCTCATTGTTGACAGACTCCGGCTGAAGCTAATTAATTAAATCTCATGCTTTGAGAGTAGTCAAAAACAATTCCAGGAAATGAAATAAATGATTATATGGTATTGGACAAGGTAAGACATAATCAGGAGCAGGTTCACATCTCCATTGGAGTTCAACGTAACAGTATATGCGTTATTATGATTAATGGTTTGTACCTTATCATGCTCTTTAATATTTATCAAAGTAGAAAAAGAAACTTGTTCAATTAATTACCTGCAAAGTAAAACAGTAAAGGCAAGAAATTTTCACATTTTGATGGTGTAACTGTAGGGGAATCTAAGTTCATGTCGTATTTGAATGCCCATTCATCCTTCATTTCTTTTATAATTAAATGTTTTTGGACTGAACAGTTCTGAGGACTCAGAGGGTTAAACTGACTGTTAAACTAGTATCTCACTGTGCTTTGGCTGCTGGTGACTAGTTGGAGACTCAAAAGTTCAAGAAAACTGTGAGAAAATATGCACATTTTCAGTTCCAGTCTCACAGAGTTCTATGTATTTGCAACAAGTGACTCATATTTTGTGCAAACATTTTTTTTTATTTTTGTACAGCTTGCCAAACTATATTCTGTTCATTATTTTGTTGCCCACCTTAACCAGCATCATACTTACCTCGGTCACTTTGTACCCACCTCGGCAGCCTCCTCCATGCTTATAATTCAATCTAATGGAGTAAAGTTTTGAAATGAACATAGGGAGAATGAAAGCATTTTTATTTATAAATATTTTTCATCAGCATGGTTTTTAAGCCTGGATAGTTGGGGCTGTTGCCTTACATGTTTTCTGTCATGAGAACAGCTCCTTTACAGATAAAATACAGCTCAAGAATTACAGAAAGTAAGTGGATAAACATTGGAGATGGCCGTGATAACTCCATATCTATTATGACAGACAATTTGTCACACAAATCTTTGAACATGTTCAAAATTTAAGGAACACAAGAGTGACGACTTGCCACTCATGAAAGAAAATTGAGAATCCCCACAAACATTTTGGAGACTCCCTTCATTACAGGGGAGCTAAAGTTTGAAATAGTTTGTTATATCTGGTAACAGGCAAGCTCTATGTAAATGGACTTAAAGGTTATTTAAAATTATATTTAATTAATGGCCTATAATTGCTATTTTTTATTGTCACATTATTTAAATTTTTATAATTTTGTTGAATTTTTTTTTTTAAATTTTTGTATGATTATATTTTCAATGTTATGATTTTTTTGTTTTCTTGGATTTGTGTATTTTTATATTATATGATTTTGGGTGGAGACTTTATGTAAATCCTTTGGGTTTTAGCCTCTTCCTGCACTTCTATAGTTATTGTTATCTTGTATACTGATCATTATTTTTATTTGTGCATAAATAAACTAAACTAAACAAACTAGACTCCAACAGTTGCAGTCCACTGATGTACTGGCTTTAGTTCTACTATAGAACAGTTAGGACCTACATGTTTGTGTTTACCTCTCCAGAATGACACTGTACAACATTTTCACTTTTCATGTGACTTAAAGTAATAACTCACTGTTAGCGAGTAGCTGAAAACACAAACAGAGAAAATATGCACATTTTCATTTGGAATCACACTGAATGACACAAATGCACAAACTCCAGTGAAATTTGTGCCAAAATTTTAACAATTTCAATGTGTGAAGATCCTGCCTGTCCATGGCTCTTTTTCCCCCTTTTTTCCCTCAAGGTGGAGCTGTGGGCTGGCTGACTTTCTGCTCTGCACCTCCATGTTCCAACTCAAATTCTCTTCCAGCTGTCTCACCTGAAGCCAATATCTCATCACATTGGTGATTGTTAGTGTCTCTAGAGCCTTTTTAATCTTTTTAAATTTTAATACTGAGAATATCTCATCTCTGGTGTGGAGATGACTGGACAGACAAACATCTCAGTGTTCATGTTGGACATCCCTAGAGAAAAGTCACCCCTGTTTGCCGATCCATCTTCCACAAAGAAATACTCACTTTTTTACTCACTTGTCTGCCCACTCTCCACTGATCCTCTTCAAAATGTTTCCAAACTCCTGGACCCTTTGTCCTCTTCCTCTAATCTAGAAAGAAAGCAAAAACAAGTAAGCCAAATAAATCCTATTGTCATCGTCACATCTACAACTATCTGTGAAGACAGAATTATTATCTCTTATTCAGTGGCAACAGCTAAGATCTTCCTTTATCAACATGCTTGCTTTCTTGTATATTGTCAATTAACCTGGGCTTACAGCCCCACAGCCAGAGGGGGTTCAGAAAAACCGTCCACTTTCTCTATGGGATTTACTATTGTGTAGTACACCCAAAATAATTGTGTGACCACTCAGATTAGTGGTCAACCAACACTCAGAAATATTCCCTCAAAGTGTAACTAAACTGTGCAGATGTTAGAGAAAGAGTAGTAATGTGATTTTTGAGCATTTGTGTGCTTATAAAGACACTTTGTTACTCCATAGCTCTTTGGTGAACTTTTGTGGGTTAATTTGCTCAGCTCAGGTTCTTGCAGGCAGGATGCTGGTGGAGTTGGGTAGCTTTGCCCTGTGTATTGTCTTGGAGGCATGTCTTGGAGACTCCAAATTGTACTGACATCATAGTAGCCTAAGTTGCTTGTTTTATATTCAATGCTTGATTTATACAACAATTCTCTTAGAGAGAATGTGGTCCAAGACACTGGAAATCTGGATATGATGAGTAGATTTATTGGAAGAAAAAGGGATCATAGACACTTCATAGCACTCATGTTTCAGTTATTAGAGGTTAAAGGAAAATGACGGGAGCTCAGGGAAAAGTTTAATATAAAAAGGAGTTATTGTAAATTAAAGAGTCACAATCTGGATGACAGCAGATTCACATCATTTCTTCACTGCTGCTGCACTTTTTTCTGTACTTTACAGAGTTAACATTTTGTTACTGCTGTACCAATCCTGGAACCCGTAGATAGCAGAGAGCTGTTTATGTTGTTCACCCTTTTCAACATGTAGCAGCAACCCAACCTCACTGTAAGAGGAGAGAGGAGCATCCTGGGAGTTCTGATCGGAGTGTCTCATGGACGATGAAAGGTGTGTGCAAAAACAGATGTCTCACAACCTCATGACCGTGAACCAACTTCTTGACTTCTTATGGAGTATGCCAGATCCTTAAATCTTTTAGACAGTCAGATTAATTTATGTGTTGTGTTTGGTATATTAACATTTTGATACTAAACTATACAAAACTTAAGAGTCCAGGGATAAGTTTTCAGCAGACTATGCCCATCAGAATCACAGTTTTTAACCCCATACCACGTGGCGGCCCGCCCATGGGCCGTTTTACTGCCTTTTCTATTCAAATCTGTATAGTTTTTGCTACATTTATTGTTTTTATAAACTTAAATTTCAAAATAGCGGTGTTTTGGCGCCACTTTTGATTGACGTTTCGTCTGACCAACTGGGTTGCTCTCTGCCCCCCCT
>NC_051430.1:5474457-5491818 GCF_001649575.2 Kryptolebias marmoratus | reverse complement strand
GTTTTCACTTCAATAACTACTAATTGGTTAAAGTTACAATCATTTTGACTGCTCAGGCAAAAACTTCAAAGTGTTAACTTCACATGGAGCCTAATCTTTAGTTTGAACCACAAAAGGCTGAAGAATAGCATCTAATTTAATTTGGGTACGTCTTTTCCAGGCTTCTTGAGCTTTTTGAGGTTGAGTGGTAAGGGGTTAGCCTTCCAAAACCCTTAAAATGCGGGAACTTGGGTTAATGTAAAATATGTAACGGTACCAGTATCTGGTAACAGTTTCAATATCATGTGCATAACAGCAGTGAAAGCCAACTACAATTTCTGCAGAAGAAGAGACCGTGGTAATATCTGAGCACAAGCTTATGATTATTCAGGACAAAAGTTTATTGTGAGTTTTGGTCTTTATTTCAGTGCACAGCTTTAAGTATTTTAAGTTTAAAGAAACCGAGGCATCAGAGCAGGTGCCTGACTCTCTCTCCCTCCTGCTCTATACAAGTCTGTGTGCATCTTTAAGGCTCAGGTATAGTCACGCTTCAGAGTATTGAGCAGGAGTCCACTGACGGCACATGAACCTGAGCATGCAGTGAAGGCCATATACTCGATGCTTACATTGGTGCAGTACAAACATGACATTGTAATGATAGTTAGATGTATTATATGCTTACCATAATAGAAAATAATGCCTCCTTCATGGTATTCTCACTGGCAATAAAATGATCCACCGAGGGCTACAGTGGATCACTTTATTGTTGTGATTTGTCTATCATGGGACCCATATTTTTCCCTCTATGGTCTATAAACACTTGGCTTTCTCCTTCCAAGAGTTTTGAGTCATTTGATCATCTCTGAGATCTTTCATAGAGGGATCATATAAGTGCTGGGACAGGCGAACCTACCCCCAGAGCTAACCAGAGCTCTATTAATAAGTCTTTAAAAATAATATACTTCAAAATAAGTGAGTGCTGCTCATCAGAGATCACCTTTGGTAAGTTATGGGTTAAAAACTATATTTGAATGTAGTTTGATGCAAATCACTTCAAGTTTTAAGAAAAAATTCACTTAAAAAATAAAGAACTTTAAATTTTAGCAGTCAGATCAAAATATAAACAGACAGTGCAGTGCTCCTCACTTTCTGATTTATTTATTTTTGAGCAGCTAATGCTGCATTGAAGTTTGAGTTTATTGTTTATTTTATTCAGTTATCTTGTTCCCTGAGCCTCAGCCATCATTCACTTCTCCTCAGTCTATCTCTCACTCTCCTGCCACACCCATCTCTACCTGCCTGCAGTCGTCATCACTTACCTCGTTACCCTCTGTGTTTAAAACCCGGTCACGTTCTTCACCTCTCTGCCAGTTTGTTGTCACTTGTAACTTCCCTGTCACCTTTTGTCGCTTCATGTCTTGCGTCCTGCTATTCCTCCATGTTTTGGATTTTGTTATGTCTAGTTTTTGCTGCCTTGTCAGCTCTTTCTTTTGGACATTCCTTAGTTTAATAAATTAGTTTCTTTTGGTTAAAATGAGTCTGCAGTCTGGGTTCCTCTCCTTCACCTTCACCTCATGACAGAAGATTTTCTCAAGACCCCTCACCTCCTCTCTTAGTGGTGTTTCACAAACAATAGTGGGACCCCAACAACCAATGTGATAGGAGATGACAGACAGTTAATTAGGTTCTACTTTGAAAATGTGAAAGCAGTTTTAATAGTGCAGACACTGGAAGACCGCACAATCAACATAGGGTTATGTATGGACCAATCATATCCCTTTAGCACAACACTGTTGAGCAAAGAAAACACTTGATAAAGACCTAAAAAGCATAGTCATAAGAACTACTAATGACAACAGTACCACCAGAGTAAAGACAACAAATGTGAACTACCCTAATTGTTTATAAGGACTGTAGAGAGGCCCCCTATGGTCCAAAAATACCTAATGTTACCATAAGACTTGCCGGGACGTTAATCTGTACAAATA
This sequence comes from Kryptolebias marmoratus, assembly GCF_001649575.2. NCBI lineage: Eukaryota > Metazoa > Chordata > Actinopteri > Cyprinodontiformes > Rivulidae > Kryptolebias > Kryptolebias marmoratus. The sequence goes on along the minus strand of NC_051430.1, from coordinate 5,489,851 downwards.
TTTTCCAGCAACATTTTGAGATCACTTTTGCCACTCCAAGAAAAGCTGAACTATATGTATGTAACCCATATCTGGGCTATGACATGTTTTCATCAAATTTAGATGAAGGACATAAACGTTAGCATCACAATAGCACTATAGAAAATGTCAGGATGAGCGCCTAATACAATTAAAGGCCTAATTCATATTGCCCACCATTTTTCATATCAGAGTTTTAAAACTCATCTTTTGATGAAAAGGGACATAATAAACCTTGTAAATTCCATCATGTGATATTGTAAGACCTTTTGACACATGGTAGCACTCAGAGTATGTATTGGGGATGACTCTGAGCTACAACCACACCAAATTTAGTTTAGTATCTGTATAACTGAGTTATACCCATGTCTCTGTTGGCTTATGTTAATCAGCTGTGGTGGCTGTCTTGAATGGAGCTGACTCCAAAAGTTAATCAGTTGTAGATGTGCATCCAATGATTACTTTCTGAAAGTTTCATTAAAATCTGTCAACTGGTTCATGAGATATTTTGCTGACATGACAGAAAAACAAACACACACATACAGGTGCTAAAGTATTTCAGGTGAATTTCCTCTTCCTGGATGAGTCCTTGCCTGCTGAAGCTCACCATGACACTGAACCAGATTAAGTGGGGATACAAAATGCATGGATACTTGGTACACACACACACATATCCTTTTATTAACCTCCTGTTACTGATCTTAAAGTTAAAAAAGTACAAGTACACCTGTACATCTTATTTAATGATTTTAATGCATATTTATCTTGTCATATCTGAGAAGTATAAATATGACAAAAGCTTTAGAGCTTCTATATTTAGAAACACTTAATGTAGAGCATAAATCAAATCTGCTTCATGAAAAACCTCCTCACAGTAATGTTACATTGAAGTAGCATTTACTTCAATGTGCATATGTTTAGAGTAAATTAAGGCCTGTGACGGTGCAGCAGCTTGCAAATACTGATGGCAAATAGTGAAATGTAAACACAGCCTTGAAGACATCCCAGAGCTTTTATTGCTCTGCAGCAAGTCTTCCTCACATCCAATCTATTTCCACAGTCTGAGCATAGCACAACAGGATTAAAGATGCATGAGATAATCCTCATGTCCAGCAGGGTGCAATAAAGAGAGATCATGTTGAGCACATTGACCTTGTTCTGAGTGTTACTGCCCAGCGCCTCACCTTAGCAGAGGTCTTCTGTATTTAACAGTGTGTGGAACTACTTAATTAGCATTTTGATCTGCTGCCAAACTGTTGTCTATGGACACAGTTTGTCTCTGACTCCTGTCCCACTTTGTTCGCTTCACTAATAGCTCATGTCTGTAGCCTTAGAGCTTCTGATTCACTGTTTACTGTGTTAAACCAGCAACAATCAAAAGGTCAGCATAACATTTATAAACTCTTTTATCACAAACCTCAGAAACATTTTCTTTGTAAAAAAAAAACAACAACAAAAAACATTAATTTCTAAAATAAAAAGGATTCACTTTATTGAAACAGTTTGAGCTTTATGAAGTGAGATTCTTTGAAAATGTTATAAGAGGACAGGACCTGTTTTCATTTCAGCAGCTTACCTGTTGTGGATAGTTCTCAGAATGGCCTAAGTTTGGAGAAAATAGTTTTTTTTTTTTTATCAGACTGACAAGCAAACTGCTAGTCCAAGTGAGGCCAAAGGGAAATGTTGTCTTAAAACAGCTTTGATCTTAAAAACTTTATAGGAGTTTATGCAAATTTTATTTATAAGCCTTTAAAGGATCATGGATTTTGGATGCAATATTTGAAGATTAACTGCTCTGCTTGTCTCTTCTCAGCATACTAGTCCATATAATTGTGTTATACAGGGAAACTTACTCTTTACTTCAGCCAGAACCTCCTCTGCTCAGTGCTTTCACTCCACTGCTACTCACCACAACACTTTCCTGTTATCTTAGTGTTGCACTGCCTCAAAAACATCCACCTTATTTCCAAACAGTGAAGAGGAGAGACTGATATGTCAAGCCTATGTTGGATTCAGTCGTTAGACTTCTTGACACCAGTGTTCTTTTCTGCCCCAACGTCCTTAAAGTGAACCTGCTGAATAAAGAACTGGGGTTCATTCTATTTTATATCACATCATCACTGAAAGACCTGCTCTAATAATTTAGAGAGATATCCACTGCATGCTCTCTAACTTCAGACTAGTCCAACATCTTTGTTGCACATTCTCTATCATTGTAATAAATCTTTTACATCTTTCTTCTTGTCTCGTGTCAGTTTTGGCTTCAGCCAAGGTTTGGTCAAAATCTTACATATTCTGTAAATATTTCTCCAAAGTTAGGTTCCTCAAAGAGCTATCTACAACAGATAAAATAATAAAACAATGTTTCGTGTTAACAGTTAGCGGTATGTTGACTACAGCCATGTTCAGTTTGACCTCTAACTGCTGAAGTCAACACAAGTTTATTCACTACAAAGTATTTAAAACGCAAATATGCCTGATGCTCATTTTCTAGTAAGCAACATGTTGATTCTTTCTTTATCAAATGGTGCTTCTTGTAAAATTTTCAAAAATAATAATACTGCATATTGAAAAAAAAATCCCTCAGGTGTTTTTGGCTTTTTCCAACTTGATGTGTGACGTCCACAGTGCCACTAAGGCAGGGGTTTCAAACTCCAGGCCTTGAGGAACGCTGTCCTGGGAATTTTAGGTTTTTCTGCTCCAACACAAATGTTTTAATGACCTCCTCACCAAATCATCAAGTTCTCCAGGAGCATGGCAGCAAGTCATCCATTTAAACCAGGTGTTTTAAAGCAAGAACACATGTAAAACATGCAGGAGAGCGGCCCCCGAGGACTGGAGCTTGACACCCCTGAACTAAGGTTTACAAGCTTTCAGCAACAGCAACTGAAATGGTTGGGATACAACATGGTTTATTGTGTTGCAACTATGTGTTCAAACTAATCAAAAAATAACCCTGGAGTCTCTTTTTTTTTTGGCTTCCCAAAATATGAAAAAACTTTGGGATGTGGGAATTACTATCAGAACTCGGGTTTGGACCACTTCAAAGTGGTGGAGTACCACAAGTTCTGCCCCTCGTTAATGCAGTGAACTGGCTTCACACAAAAGAAGCAGGACCTTTTAACAGAAGTCCCAGCTAGTTTTACTTTAAAAGAAAGGCAAAAGGACGTCGCCCCAGAGAAATGAGAAGCTTACTTCAAATGCTTGAAGTAATGACCTGGAGATAATTCTTTCTCAACGTCCCACATTACCAACTCAGTCGTTATGCATGTCGTTTTGTCAGCCATGATGGGCCTCGTGATAATCAGAATCTGAAGAGTTTTCATTAGGTTCATACTGGTATTGTTGTATATCCATTACTCCCACAAAGTCTTCCAGCATTTCTTTGTATTCAAAAAAAGCTTCTTCTTCCATTTCCAATAAATAATGGGACAGTACCCACAGTGTTGGTTCTTGAGCAATCTGTTGGAGCCAGCCAGGGCATCCTGCAGGTCATGAGCCCAGGACAGCAACCCCACCCTCCAAATTACCCCACTTCACCATTTCTTGACTAAAACACTAAAACCAAGGTATTTAAGTTTTAGGTCAGAGAAATGGGTCCTGGAATGTTTTATGAAAGTGTTTCACTAAATGATATTAATGCAATGTCATTTTTTTATAGATTTGATTTCAGTTGTCCTTTAACTGTGTTTTTACTTGTACAGTAATTCCTCTGTGTTAAGACAGCTGGACAGATGCTCCAAGTTCATTTCTTTACAAAACTATCCAGCCTGTGTCATCCTGGAATAAGTAATCTCCTTCAACTGGTCTCCTTATGAAGAAAAAATACCTACTGCTGTACTCACCTGCCTGCCCACTGTCCACCATGAAAATCAGGGTCCTCAATTATATTCTTGCACTTGGAAGAATAAACAAAGTTCTTAAGAGCAAAATAAAATATCTGTATTTTTAATAGAATCTAAAATGTATATTATATCTCTTTTTAAATAAAACTTCTTGTAATCCAGCAAAAAAATATTCTTCTGTTTGATAAACCTTTAAAACTTTTCTTACATTTCAGTTTTTAGTCTTCACACCTTTGTTGGTTTGGACTTTTCCTTTGAGTTATATGCATGCAGGTTTTCTCCAGAGAACCAGAAACACCCACCACCCAAAAATGTGTTGGCTCGGTTAATTAGAGAGAAGTGTGAGCGTGCATGGTTCTTTCTGTGTTATCCCTGTAATGGGCTAGTGATCTGTACAGGGTGTACACACAACAGGGAAAAGTGGGTACAGGAAATGAGAGGTACTGTAAATCTCTCCAGCTATTTTTTGTTTCAAATGAAACAGTGCCATGTTTAGTCCAGGATAATTTTTTTTCTGATATATCTTCACGTTTACTGTACATTGTCATGAACCGTTAAAACCAAGAGTCATGGCAGAGATTTTATCTTCACTTCCCTCCTTTTTCTGTGCCTCCACCCACCAACTAGAACATAAAACCTGGGATATAAAAACTGTCCACTGGGCAGAAAATTTTACTAACATTTCTAAGGAGGAGCAAAAAAAAAGCAATACACAAATTAAATGGATTAAAACGTTAAGATACCTGAACTGGTTTTTCATGAAGCCAGCAAAGAAATCTAGACTAAAAGTCTTAACATTAAAGAGGAAACCCACTGAAAGCTATGCACTGGTAGATGATTCCGTTATCTTTACAATGAAAGGAAATATCAGTTTAGTTATAAGTTGCTTTGTTCTTCAATACAAGGAAACACTTTTAGACTATTTTATCAATATTTGTTCACAGAAGAATATAGATATTTTAAATATGATTAGAACAGCTTTAATAAGCTTAGTTCTTTTTATCTGTTGTTTGTAAAAACTCAATGCAAAAATCAATGCAGAATAGATTCATTTTTCCTTCACAAGTGCAGACAAATAATCCTCCATGCACAGAAACTTGACCTAGAACTAGCATGTTAGATTTAAATTTCTGATTTATGATATTCCTTGATGAAAGAAAAGGATTAATGGTTCTATTTAATTTTTCTTTATAATCAAGAAAGGATGATGCACAACCTCCTGGAGATTGCAGAATCAAAAGACCCACGAACAAAAGCATCTCTCTCTGTGGCAGTGAGATTCAGTGCAGACCTCATCCATCATTTATTCATGGTTCTCCATTACAGGTTCATTTGAATGAGAGGATACTATATCCCCCTTCCAACTTTCCTTTTTTGAGCTCTAAAGGTCAGTGATTGAATATAGTCCTCATGCAGAAAGTAACCTGATTTTCCTCTCATTGTTGTGCAGTAATTCTGGGGTTCTGCGGTTCAGTAAATAACGGTGCCACAGAACTGTTGCATAAATCTTCTGTGAAATAGGTGGGATTACTCTTTGTCAATTTAGTTTGGAATTGGGTTTATTATTCCGAGTGTTGTGGGAATCTCCTTTGCACTTATCCAGCGCATAGTGCAGCTTATTTGACTGTGCCCTGCGTGTGCAGAACCACCTCCAGTGTCTGGACGGTTAAGGTATCAGTTGAGCAGCTGTTGAGGAAAGGAAATGAGCTTTGGCATTATGTTTGTCTTGTGGCTTTGTGCACCTGGCTGTTGCTTTCCAAAGACTCCTTCAAATTAATTTTGGTTTATTGTTTTAAGGATGCTTTGAGTATGTGTGGGCAAATAAAGTGTCCCACTCCATGGTATTCATTTCCAGATGAAGGAAATACTACTGATGTCTCGACACAGTGCCAGCTTTTATTAGGTAAGTGAGGCCTTCTCTCCTTTCTAGCAAAAGGCTCATAGCATGAAAGTGGAGACTCTAAGGCCTTGAGGCTTTGTCACGTGTTTCCTACTATAATGCACCTTGATTGATGATACTTTAAGTGGTTTAGCTTACTTTGTTTCAGCAGATCTCTGCTTCAAGTCAAGATAACTTTGATGTGTACAACCCACTGCGCCCACTTCCAAGCCCGTTTGTGTGGACGTGGTGCAGTAGGTGCAGCTTGTCACGGTGCAGAACGGCACCATGGTGAATCTAATCAGAAGGACACACTCACTCCTACATGTTTGTGTGTCACACACCTCAGAAGTCAGAAGGAAAAAGTTTGTGGGTGTTGCCACTGTCAGTGTGATGTTTTGGCATGACTTAACATTCAAGTTGCAGGTGGAAAAGCAATTTACTTCATATATGTGTGTGCGTGTGTATAAAGTAGCTTGCAGGTTAATTTGAATGAAATGTATTTTGTCTCAGCAACCATCATTAATCTTGGGCACAGTTTGTACATATGCCCCATTCCCATTTAGGGCTTTGATCCCACATGCACACAGCATGCATAGTTTTCCTAAACGGAGGGCTGTACAGTATGTTAAGGCAGTTTTATTGTGGCAGTAAAAAAAAATAAATAAATAAACATTAGTGGTGCTCCTAAGGGATGACACAGGTGATTGATTAGTTGTGACCAATGTGTTTGTCTCTGTATAAAAAATGATTTAGGTCAAACCCATTTCTCCATTTCATGCCCAAAGAAGTATCTTTTAAAAGGGTGACAGAGCCTTGTTGGAGAGAAACTGGGAGAGCAGAAACTTCCTGTTCTTCCACTTCTTCCTGAGATTTCTGTTGATGAACCTGCTGACACTTTTAAGACTAGGCTTAAGATTTTATTTTTTGATCAGTCCTTTAGCTTGAGTTGGCTTGGGTTTAATGAGCTTCTCTTACTTCTGTTTATATAGGCTTAGACTGCTGAAACACAAATTGACCACATTTCCTCACTCTGCTGCTATCTTTAGTTTTGCTACTCTCTATATTTGTATTTGCAGTTATTGCTTTCAGTAACTTGTGCTTTGTTTAGTTATTTTTCCTGCCCATAGAAACTACACTTGGACCAGTTGTTTTGTGCTTGTCTGTGATTCTTTCCTCTCAAACCCCACCCAGTTGAGGCAGTTGGCTGCTCATCTTAAACCTGGTTCTGCTGGTGGTTTCTTCCTGTTAAAAGGAAGTTGTCCCTTTTCACTGTTGCTAACATGCTGTTCAGGATGGGGGATTGCAAGAAAGTGAAAGTTTGATGTAATCTACTGGCTTCCTTAGACAATTTCTGCTAATTGGTATTTGATATTGTACTGCACATATATTTTATTATCATTGAAATGAATTGACAGTAATTAGACTTGAATCTGGATCTGTTTGGAACTGAAATAAATTTATGATTTGGCCTTTATTGTATAGTGCCCTGAAATTACATTTGATGTGAATTGGTGATCAATAATGAAACTGAACTGAATTATTAGTGAATCTGTGTGTCTAGATTTAACTTAATTCTTATTTATACAATGACCCTAGGGGGGCTCCTTAGGGCTTAAACCAGCAATGAAAAAGGATTTGGATAATACACACCAAGTGGCAGGCACCATCAAAAATTCTACTTTAATCCCTATTTACATGTCACATTTTTCTTCAGTTCAAACCTCATGTGGGAGCACCAGTCTAATCTTAATATGCTGTCGGACTGTTACATCAGTCTCCCCCTGGAATTCTGAATGCACAGCATAGTGAGACAGCTTCTACAGTGATAGCCATCACACAGCTCAGATGAATGGAAATAATTATCATGCCACACACACACCTAATTTGAATGATGACTGAAGGGACATATTCACCAAAGAACACGTAGGTTCTCTATAGTCTCAACGTGCTAGACATCAGTCGACTTTGATAACAGCAGCCTGGTGGTCACCCCAGCTGGGGGGCTCAGATCAACCACAACAGAGAGCTGGGAGCCCAACAGAACAGTCTATCCGTGGCACAGCATGGACTCCAAATCATCTCTGACTGGTTTTCTTTTTCCCTTCTCTGTTTTCAGCCTTACAAATCCAACTGATGGGTTCAAAAATGTATCTGGACTTAGGTGAACTGGGCTTTCTTGGCAATCTAGACAAAACTTGGCATTTGGATTTCTAATTAATTATTTAGCTTTTTTTCATGCATCAAAACAACTTTAGTACGCCCTGTTGCATGATGTTGGTTAACAGCAATTAAATACATTCTGACTCAATTCCCAGTAGAGCAGTTGAGCTAACAGAGATAGGGAGCGGTGTTTAAAGAAGTGATGGAAGGACTGTAATTACTTACTAAAGATGTGTTTTTATCAACATATTAACAGGTGTACAAAGCCAGTTCTATGCTCTCAGTGGAACAGTAAAGATAAAACCTCTCTGCTTTTTTCTCTCAGTTGCTGTCCCTCGACTGTAATCCTATCAAAGACTCCCCAGCTTTTGTTTTTCTTTTCAGAATGCTGAGATCCACCCCCGAGTTCTCTTTACTATCCCCTAGGATTGGCATTTTGGAGTATATGCTCATTTGTGATTACAGACAAACATCTGGAAGACTAAATTCAGCTAATCTGTTTCATCACTATGGTCTTTCTTCCACACTTAGCTCTGCCACAGAATAAATACCAAAATAAGAGAACAGGCTGATGATGGGATAAAGTGACCATTGCAGCATCAAGAGTTTTCAGTGGAAACATGACAAACATTTCTTAACAGTAGTTGAAAGCAGGAAGATTTCAGCTGTTCTTTTTCATATGGAGCAGATGGAAAATAAACATTTAATAGCAGTCCAAACATGGAAACAATGTTTGGCCCATACAAATGAAGCTGTAGCTGTAAGCATAGCATTATTGCTTGCCACAAAAAGCTGGCAATAATCTTTAAGCGTGTTTGTGTGTGTGTGTGGCACTGTTTGTATTTCTGTCTATTTGTAAACAAATTATCTCATGAACCACTGAACAGATTTTAATGAGACTCAAAATGTAATTCTTGGGTGTACATCTACAACAGATTCAAGATATCCCCTACCACTAATCAACTTTTAGCTAATACATAAATTGCTAAAACTCAGTCAGTGTTACAGTTAATGAGCTAAAATTTTGTGTGATAGTAGCTGAGAGTCATTCACAGAATGTACTCCAAGTGCTAACAGATCCCGCCAGACCTTGTTTAAAATTTTGCTATCAACTAATGAAGTTAACTCTGTACGTCTGTTGGTGTATACCATGAGTCACTAGATGAATTTTAAATAACCTTTCAGGAAGTCATCATTACATTTACATCTACAAATTATTAACTTCTTTTAGAGAAAACCCAAATCATGATGACTGCTATAGCCAACTGACTTTGGAAAGAACAAACATTGCTGTAAATCAGTCAATTTTACAAATATCCTGCAACAATTTGGTACAGCAATAGCTGAAATAGCTGTACTGTCCTTCAGTCCAGCCCTTTCTAGCCACTGGTATGATTTGTTGATATCAGCCACTTCCTCATTCTGCTGGTGGTACATGTCGTGCAGGGGCTTGTCCTTCCATGAGGGTTCCTCTTTTTTCTCTTCCACATTGGGTTTCTGCTGCCTGAGACATCCATTTAGCAGTTCATCATTGGGGGCTTTCTTCTCGATATACTCCAGGATCTTAGTTGTTTCATCTTCTATAGTGGAACCCTCCGTGCATTGTGAGCTTTGGTGTCTTGATGTCAGTGGCTTCTATCTCCTCCTTTGGTCAGGTAATTATAGCAGCAGGGTATCTGATGACTGGCACCGCATGTGTTGATGCCTTGGACTTAGTCCTTACCATTCAGCTGGCTCTTCAGGACCTGCCTTACTCTGTGTAAGTATTTGGTTATGGCTGACTTCCTTGCGGCCTCATCCTGGTTGCCATTTCTCTGCAGGATTCCAAAGTATTTGTAGCTGTCCTGGACATCTGTAATGTTGCCTTCAGGTAGTTCAACCCCTTCAGTTGTGATCACCTCGTCTCTCTTGGACACCATTCAGCTGCACTTATCAAGTGCGAATGACATACCAATGTCCTTGCTGTAAATCCTGGTGAGATGGATCAGTGAGTCGATGTCTCACTCACTTCTGGCATACAGCTTGATGTCATCCATGTAGAGGAGGTGACTGTTCCACTTTGGAACTGGGTTCACGCCAATGCAGAACAGGAGTGGGAACAAAGCATCACTTTGGTATATACCACATTTGATGCTGACTTGCTGCACTTGACTTGAGCTCCACTTGGGTTGCTAGGTGAGGGTCTGGGTTTGGCTTGGGGTTGCTAGGTAACGGGGATTGTGACACAACAATCCCAAGGTTTTTGAAACTGGTCATTTTGCAGACACCAGAAAACATTTACTTATAGTTAAAAAAAAAAGATGGGTGTTTTATTTTTTTTGGTTGTTTTTGTTTTTTGTTTTTTATTTTGCACTTGGACTGTTTCTAGAAGCAGTAGATACCCCAATGGAAATACAAAAATATGTGAAAAGTGAATTTTGCATAATAGGTCACATTTAAGGTTTTATTTTTGTCTTTCTGATCATGTCCCTGACTTTGTCACTCTTGGGTTTTTTTGTGGTTTTATTGTGATTCCTCTGTTTTGATTTTCTCTTGTTTATATCCATGTTTCCTTGTGCTTCTAGTGCTATTATTCACTCTTCCTCAGTTCAGCCTGCCAGGCCCACTCTGACCAGTTCCCATTCCCCATTAGGCTCAGGTGCTCTCCATCTCCCCATCTTCTCAATCTTATAACATCCATGACTATTCTCTTTATTTTCAAACTGCATATGCACTGGAGTTTCCCCACTGAGGGACACATAAAGGACTATTGTATCTTGGCATTTATTTACATACATATCAAAAAGGTATTTTTCAAGACAATTTTGGATAAATTGGCATGTGGTATGCTTTATATTTATTCTTTTTTCCATATAATTTTGTAAGATTTCTTTAACTTTGTTGTTACTTTTTTGTATTATGTTAGCATACATTTTGACTGGCCCAATTTGAATAAGGTATACTTAATGTATACTATTGCTAATAGCTGAATCTTTATTCCTGGCACTTACATGTGTAATTATGGATCTTTCCTGTAATGAAACCACTGAAGCAAACAGGAAATAACAAAATGGCTTGATACCAGGTTGAGCCTTCAAGTCTGTGCTGTAATGAATGTGACTGTTAAATGACTGTTTTAACACTGCAGTTGTGTTGTTAAAGAACTCATACCACCAATTTATCTCATTTCCCTTGGAGGAAAAACATTCTGTTTGCCCGCTGCAACAGGCAGAGGATGGTGATTGAAGAAAACCGCTGCACCATTTTTTTTGCTTTGTACTCTCTCAGCCTAAATCAAATTAATTATTGATCTTGAATGTTCATACAGGGCATTTAGTATTCATGGAACTATAATCATATATTCTCTAAAGACAGATGTACAAACAATCATAACACTTACTTCACCCATACTCCTGAAAATGATTTAAAGACAAAATGAGTAACTATACAAAGTATGATTTAGCTCCATTCAAGTAAAAGGAACCACAAAAGAGAACTGCTAAGCAGTGTTTAGGATACTTAGTCACTCAGAGCTTTTATTTAGGTCTTTTCACACTCAACCCAATTTCCATACAATAATAATAAAAAAACTCAATGTGAACCACATAATTTTGACAAAAGATTTTTTTCTCTGATCTAATTGTCATTTAAAACAATTATTTCAACACAGTAACTGCTTCTCATCCAGTAAATGGGATTTAGTCAATACTAATAATGACACTTAGGGAAAGATTTTACAACTGGGTGAACCAAAGGGAGAATAATGCTGATTTAGATGTTTTGTGGTCAACAAAATGCAAAAGCCACAACAGAACACAACACAAAAAGGTCGCAACATAACAAAAGTCACATAACAACACCAAAAGTTACAACACAACACAACAAAAGTCACATCACAACACCAAAAGCCACAACACAATGAAAGTCACAACACAACAAAATGTTAGCTTCAAGCTAATCTTAAAAAGAGAGCTAACGTCAGCTGGCTTGACCATAGTGGAGTACCATCTTATCCACGTGAAACCACTAAACCAAGGCAGAGTAAAAGCATTCATCTTTATAACAGCCCCTTCCTACATTAGCTAAAGAATATCAAGGTTTTATTTTCTTTTCCACTGGAAAACTCCCTAAACTGTAGTCCTACTTCTTCTTCTTTTTTTTTCGATGTGGTACATTACCGCTGCCACCAGAATTCGCCCTGTAATTCTCTATTGCAAAGAATCAGTACTTGTTTGTATTGTAAACTGTTAAACTGTTTAATAAAGATAAGAATAAAACAACTGGCTTCCGTTTTAGAATAACTTCCATTGTGGCTTTTATTGTTGTGTTGTGGTTTTTGTTGTTGTGTCATGTTGTGACATTTTTGTTGTGGCTTTTGCATATTGTTGATCTTCTGGGCTGCCATAGTTTTATCTTTTTAAAATGTCTCTATGCAAAGATATTACTTAGCACAGACCTTTATTTTATTGGCATGTGTTTTGTTTCCCTCTTGAAAAAAAGAGTATCTAAGAATCTATCCCAACTACCAGGGGCTCACATTGCTTAGCCTTCAAAAGAAACTTCATTCCATGTTGTAAGGAGGCTTCAATAATGGTTGAACTTTGGATTTAAAGGGGCAGTGTGGCTTTGATCTGGTTCATGAAACGGTGGACTAGATTTTCACCCTTGCCGAGTTGCTGGGGTCATGGGAGTTAGACTTTTCAGTCCACATGTTTTGTTGATCTGTAGAAGGTAGACAACAGTGTTCCTGTAGACATTCTTTGGAAGGGTCTGTGAAAGTAAAGGGTGCCAGGTCTTGTATTAGTGCTTTCTGGTCCCTGCATAACCAAAGCAAGAGTCGTGTCCACATCCTTAACATAAATTCAAGCTTATTCTTGATGCAGATTGAATTCCACCAGGACTGCCTCTGGTCCTCAATGCTGTTTGTGGTGTTAATAAACAGGATCTCAGGGACCAGTCATAGAGAGAAGACTGTCTGACTTTGAAACCTTAGGATCTTATCTGCTTTTTGCAGATAATACCATTCTGTTGGTGTCCTCCAGCCACAACTTTTAGCGTGCACTGGAAGTGGCGGAAAAGTGTGAAACAGTCTGGAAGAATTTTAGCTCCTCTTTGTCAATCAGAAAAGGATGGAATTCTCCTTCTGGGTCAGGGGTAAGTCCTTGTTTCACACAGAGGAGTTCAAGTGTCTTGGTGTCCTATTTACGATTGATAGCATGATAGAGTGGGAGTTGGATAGATGAATGGATCAGTTCTTGTCCGCAGTAATGAGAGTTTTGCTCAACTTTATGGTGAAATAGAAGCTGAGGTTGATTTACTGGTCCATCTACAATCTAATGGACACCCGATAGTCATGACCTGTGGACCAAGACTGAATGAACAAAATCCTAGATACAAGTTGCTGATTAGAATGACTCCTGGACATCTCCTTCTGGAGGTTTTACTAAAGACTCCAGAAAAGATACATAACTCACTGAAGGGATTATATAACCTCTTTGGCTGGGAACACCCTGGATCCACCAGGAGGAGCTGGAGGGTGTTGCTGTGGAGAGGGATGTCTGAGTTTCCCTCCTGGACCTGTTACAATCCAGTGACCCAAACACAAACAAGCAAAAAAAAAAATAGATAAATGGAAGGAAATGACTCTTAAAAACATGTTAGGAAAGTGAAAATTTTATTTTTGTCCCAAATCTGATAAACCCAGACACTTCTGCTTTCTTGATACCACTGAAAGGTTATTTTAAGTTGCTGTCCCATAATCTGACAACTAAAAATAACTCCTGCCTTTAGACCACAGAAATAGCTGTCATTAGATATCCGATTATTTTGTGTGTGTTTTTTTTTTTTTGTCTGGAATGACCACAGCTCAGGGAATGTTACCTGAATTGTGATGAATGAATTCCAGTAAATATCAGGACTCACTGGATTCGGATGTCCTGCGGTCAGTTGAGAACATGAAAGTGAAAAGTAGCTGGCTTCTGTAACAGGACAATGATTCCCAGCTCATCTCAAATTCCACCACAAACTTTCAGCAACATGAGCTAAAGCTTTCAGAACATCCATCTTTTGATTTCATTAAAATACAAGGCTCAAATTAGGCTGACAAGTTTCCATTTTGTTTTGCAGTCCCCTAAAGTCAGACGGTCAGAGAATAATAAATGGAGATTTGACCATTCACTGTTGCTGTGTAGCTGTATATACAACACTTCACATCTCTGAGCTCCCCAGGGCAACCACGTTTTCTTATTTAAAGTGCAGTCAAGACCATCTTTATTGCAGTCTAATCAATTTCATGACCTCTAATTGATTTGGAGTGAAGGTTTGTATCAAAAGGCTCTTGAGACAATGCAAATCAAAGCCTGTTTAAGATCTTAACAAGCAATAAACACTGCAGTTTACGTCAGTAAATATTAAAGTAATGTGGAGCTACATTTCCCATGACAGGCAAAGTAGAATCAAAAGCAGACTCCCAAACGAAATGTGTGTATTAGTGTGTTGCAAAAATAAAAATGTAAATGCAAAACCCTGGATAACCAAGGGACTATTAAAATCTTGCAAGAATAAAAATAGGTTGTATAAAGATTTTGTTAGATTTCCAACTACATCTAAAGAGATAAAATATAAGTTATATAAAAACAAATTGACAATATTAATAAGAAAAACTAAGAAAGATTACTATAATTTAAAGTTGAGAGAGAGCAGTGGTGATATGAAAAGAATGTGGAAAATTTTGAATAGTATTGTAAGATCTAAGTTTACTTGTCTTGAAAACAACGTTTTTAAGGGAGAAACTACTTTATCTGAAAAACAAAAGGTGGCGAATGAATTTAATTCTTTTTTAGTAAATATAGGACCAGGTCTGGCTTCTTCAATTAAGAAAAATGATAAAATAGGTGAGTATGGGGTACCGGGCCCTTTGATACAGGCTGTTAGGTCCCTATATGACTGGTGTCAGAGCTTGGTCCACATTGCCGGCAGTAAGTCGGACTCGTTTCCGGTGAGAGTTGGACTCCGCCAAGGTTGCCCTTTGTCACCGATTCTGTTCATAACGTTTATGGACAGAATTTCTAGGTGCAGCCAAGGTGTTGAGGGGATCCGTTTTGGTGGCCTTAGGATTGCGTCTCTGCTTTTTGCAGATGATGTGGTCCTATTGGTTTCATCAGACCGTGATCTACAGCTCTCACTGGAGCGGTTCGCAGCCGAGTGTGAAACAGCCGGGACGAAGATCAGTGTCTCCAAATCCGAGGCCATGGTCTTGAGCCGGAAAAGGGTGGAGTGCCTTCTCCGGGTCGGGGAGGATGTCCTGCCCCAAGTGGAAGAGTTTAAGTATCTCAGGGGCTTGTTCACGAATGAGGGAAAAATGGAGCGGGAGATCGACAGGCGGATTGGTGCAGCGTCTGCAGTGAAGCGGGCGCTGTACCGATCTGTCGTGGTGAAGAGAGAGCTGAGTCAAAAAGCGAAGCTCTCGATTTACCGGTCGATCTACGTTCCTACCCTCATCTATGGTCAC
>NC_051430.1:5472203-5473625 GCF_001649575.2 Kryptolebias marmoratus | reverse complement strand
GATGGATGGATGGATGGATGGATGGATGGATGGATGGATGGATGGATGGATGGATGGATGGATGGATGGATAAAATAGGTGGAAATGTGCAGGGTGGTAGTAGAATTCTCCAGCCAATGTTTCTTGGTGATATAAGTGAAAATGAAATTCTATCTATAGTGAAGAAAAGTAAAACTAAAACATCTGTTGATAGTGATGGGATTGACATGATGATTACTAAAAAAAAAACAACTGTTGACTGTATTATCAAACCATTTACTTATATTTGTAATTTGTCGGTCCAGAGTGGTATATTTCCAGAAAAAAATGAAACCAGCAAAAGTAATTCCAATATTTAAAAATGGTGACAGACATAGCTCTGATAATAATAGACTGATCTCAGTGCTCCCCCAGTTCTCCAAAGTGCTTGAAAAATGGTTTGTTCAGAAATTAGATAGTTACATTGAAAAGACTAACTTGCTGAGTGAGAGTCAATAGGAATTTAGATCAAATAAATTAACATCCCTTGCATTATTAGAATTAAATGAAGAAATTACAGAAGCTATAGAAAGGAAGCAATATACAGTGGGGATGTTTGTTGATTTTAGAAAAGCTTTTGATACCATCAACCACACTTTATTACTTTCCAAATTACAGGATTATGGGATAAGAGGGATAGTTCACAATTGGTTGAATAGTTATTTGACTAACCGGAAACAATTTGTACAAGTAGGAAATGTAAAATCAGATATTCAAAGTATGAAATGCAGAGTTCCCCAAGGTTCAGTGTTGGGATCAAAACATTTTTATTTTGTAATTTAATGACCTTTGTGAAATCTCTAAAATTTTACAGTTCATTCTGTTCACAGATGATACAAATTTATTTTGTTCTGGGAATGATTTAAAAAACCTTATGGAACATACGGCTAGTGAGATGTCTAAGCTTAATGGCTAAATTATAAGAAATTATCAATAAATTGGAACAAAACTAAATTTATGATTTTTAGTAACAGAGAAATAGATGGCTGTATTACAATGTCCATAGATTTTGATTTATTGAAACAATTACATGAAGTTAAATTTTTAGGGGTTGTTTTGGATTATAAACTTAATTCGAAATCTCATATAAAATATATAAAACAAAAACTATGCAAAAGTATTGGACTTTTAAATATAGTAAAACATATTTTTCTCATGAAGAGTGGTGATGACGGAGAGGAACCCAGAGCGCAGACTCATTATAAAGAAAATTCAACCTAGAGAGACTCACAACAAAGAGAAGCTGCAATTAAATGGTTTTATTTGACATGAATGACATAAGATATTTGGCGCTCGGACCTCGGCGGAAGACGCGAGTGTCGACAATAGCAATGTGCTTCGAGGAGAAGCTCAGGTTGAGCATTAGAGGCGTCTTCCCCGGGCCGGACACTGGTGGTGGAGGTT
>NC_051430.1:5468599-5472103 GCF_001649575.2 Kryptolebias marmoratus | reverse complement strand
TTACGCCTAGGCTTCATTTCAACCTGGAGAGACTCACGACAAAAAAAAGCTGCAATTAAATGGTTTTATTTGACATGAATGACATAAGAGATTTGGCGCTCGGACCTCGGCAGAAGACGCGAGTGTCGACAATAGCAATGCGCTTCGAGGAGAAGCTCAGGTTGAGCATTAGAGGCGTCTTCCCCCCAAAAGAGGGGGTTCCCCCAAAAGAGGGTGCCGAGGCCGAGGCTGAGATCTGAGAGACTGATGAATGACTAGCAAGAATGAGTGCGAGAGCGATACAGCTTAAGGCTGAAAATTGGAGGCATAATGAGCCGGTAGATGAAGGCCGGCACTAAGGGAAGTTGTCGGATGCTGGAAGATGTAGGCCAGCTACTGAAGGGAAGTTATCGGGGGCTGGTAGATGAAGGCCAGCTACTAGAGGGAAGCTATCGGGTGCTGGTAGATGAAGGCCGGCACTAAGGGAAGTTGTCGGATGCTGGTAGATGTAGGCCAGCTATTAAGAAGTTATTGGGTGCTGGTAGATGAAGGCCAGCTATTAAGAAGTTATCAGATGCTGGTAGATGTAGGCCAGCTAATGGAGGGAAGCTATCGGATGCTGGAAGATGAAGGCCAGCTATTAAGGAGGAAGCTCACTGATAGGGGGAGACCAACCAGGGTGAATATGAAAATAAGCAAGAATGCAAGGCGGCTGAAGGGACTTACGAGGTAGATTCTTAGAGAGGCATTGAGTCGAAGCAAGAAGACGAGGGTCGATCGCGAAATAGAAAAATAGAGGCCTGCAAGAAGAGAAGAAAGAAATATGGACGAGAGGCATCGGATTTTAAAGGTAAATGCTGGGTGAAGGGGTAGACCGCCACCACCAGGTAATTGCGAAACGCTTACCTAGGCGCTGAGAGAACGTTGAGCGGCTAGCATGGAGGAGAGATCTGGACGGATGTATGAAGAGAATGCTGAGGAAGACCAACAACCAAGTTGCTGAAGGGATGCGGAGGAGATGCCCTGACTGACAGCGAATGTAGCTGCCCCTATCCTGAAGGAGTGGCCTGAGAATTGGCTCGGGGGAAGGTTGCACGATACTAGGATCTATCTTAGAAATTTTAGGAACCAGGAGGAGGTCATGGAAGAACCGTTGGGAGTTAGGAACAGAGGCTTTAGGGGTAAGCTGAATTTATGGCATGGCATGAAAAGGGCAAAATGGGCCATCTAGACGAGCAATGACGATCGTGCACACGCCTTTCCCTTTTGAATGCTTATGAAATAAGCTGTAGAAATCGGGATGAAACTTAAGCTTAAGTCTGTAATAGCTAGGTCTCTGGACGGAACGAAAATTTTATCTGGGGACGTAAACTCACCTATCCTGAGAAACCCATAAATGGCTAGCAGAAAGGTGCTGGAAAGGAGTGACTTCACGTACGAGGAATAAGGTCTCAGGCGAAGTGCGGAGAGTAAGGTTTTTAGAATGGGGAGAGTGATTGGTTTCCGGTTATCTGGCTGAGTATGGCTAAGATTTGAGATTGTCAGGTTTCTATGACGTTGAAGGGAAACAACAGCTTGGTGGTAGACAGACTACAGGAGGCAGATATCAGGTAAGTATTTTTATTTACAGTGAATAGTGAGATGGCCGGAACGGAAGTGGGATCTGAAATACGGAAGAAGAACAGTAAGTGATATAATGAGGATCTAAAACGAGCGGAAACAAAACAACCGATTGGAGGCTTACTAATAGTCAGGCGAGGTTCTGCATCGGTTGTAGGACCTGTGGTAACTTTCCAAGATGAGGCTTTCTGATACTTGTGTCCAGACGAAAACACCAGGCAGTTTGAGATCTCCAGAGTTGAGTATTGTTGAGGAAGACAAAAGGACATCAGCGAGGAATCAAGGCTGGGCTGTTGCAGATGGAACCGGAACCAGACTGGAACTTCAGGCAGACAGGAACACACTAAGAGGACGAATACAAAAAACACATGTAAGTAAACTCCTTAATCGACAGGCTGATTACTGAGCTGGCTCGAAGACTTTACCACAAGGTAAGCAATGCTCCAGCAGTGATCTGGTTCCCACCACAGCCTTAAATACACCAGCTCGTCTGATGCCTCATCTCCTTCAGCTGTGCAGAGCAGAAAACCAACTCCGCCAGCAGGAGGAGCCAAACACGCCCACCAGGAAGTGCAAAAAACCACAGATCACCACAGAGATATCTTTTAGGGGGAGCTTGATGGCGTGGTTCGAAAAAATTCTTTGAGAACTACATGGATTATGATATTTAGAAAAAAAGTTAATGCCTGCTACTAGATGTACGAGAGTTTGAAACGACGATACTCGAAGCAATGAGAAATGAAGGCTAAGACCGTGCTAATGAGGACGGGAAAGAGGGGAGTTTTATGAGTTACACAGCATTTAGCGAAAATATGCCACACGAAGGAGTAGGATTTGAAAGTGTAGGGGGCAAGACCGGACTTCATATAAGAGTCAGCTGAAAGGAGTAGGGGTTGGAGGGAAGGATTGACTAGTTCAGCATTAGGTTCTCGAACGGAGGCACAGGAGTTGGAAGTGAGCTGGCTGAAGGGCACAGACGTCAAAAAACCTCGTTCAGAGAAACTTGGTCTGACAGAGATGGAACGGAATTTGCCAGATCGAGCAGCCTAGATATGAAGGAACGGCCTTGAGGGATGATGCGCATGGCGAAATTTATATGGCCGAGCAGAGATAGAAGCTGACGCTTAGAAAGAATGGAGGATGAGATGTAGGACTGAGAAATCTCACGGATACGGGACAGCTTGTCTGCGGGCAGCGAAGCGACCATTCCCACAGAGTCCAAGGCAATACCCAGAAACTCCATCGATTTAGAGGGACCTGAGGTTTTTTCTTCAGAGAGAGGGACGCCGACACGGAGGAAGAGCTGTGTAAGTTTTGAGAGAGAGGGGCCGAGGGAGGGAGAGGGGGGGTCAATCAGCAGGAAATCGTCGAGCAGATGCAGCACGGAGGGAAGTTTGAGAATGTTGAGAAGAATCCAACAGAGCGCTTTGGACAGTGTGTTGAATAAACAGGGGCTACTTCTGCACCCGAAGGTCAGACAGACAAAGAAATAATAGCTGGAGTCCCATTTGGCTCCTAACAAATGCCACTGAGAAGGATGTACTGGCATGATTTTGAAAGCGTCTGTGATGTCGGCTTTGGCTAACCACGCGCCGCGCCCGGCAATTTTAATGAGAGCGATAGCTTGGTCGACCGAGGCGTAGAAAAGGGAGAAGGGAGGCTTTGGTACGAGGCTGTTGATGCTGGGATGGGAGTCGAATGAGGGGTGGAGAGGTCTAGAATGAGACGTTTTTTTACCTGAATACTTGCGAATACTCCTCTCCCTGGGCTGCCACCTTATCGTGGTGGAGGGGTTTGAGTGTCCCAATGATCCTAGGAGCTATGCTGTCAGGGGCTTCATGCCCCTAGTAGGGTCACCCAAGGCAGACAGGTCCTAGGTGAGGGGCCAGACGAAGTGCAGCCCAA
>NC_051430.1:5461484-5465606 GCF_001649575.2 Kryptolebias marmoratus | reverse complement strand
TCTCGGCTGGCCTGGGAACGCCTTGGGATTCCCCCGGAGGAGCTGGCCCAAGTGGCTGGGGAGAGGGAAGTCTGGGTCTCTCTGCTTAGACTGCTGCCCCCGCGACCCGACCCCGGATAAGCGGAAGAGAATGGATGGATGGATGGATGGATGGATACTTGCGAGTAGCTAAACCTAGGGGACTAACGCGGAATAGAGGGAAAGGCAGTGATTTAAGTGGGCCGATCACGAAGCCCTTCTCGATTTCCTTTTGAAGCAGTTGAGATACGATGTCTGGCTCGCGGAGCGCTGACTGAAGATTGGAACAGACGTAGGTGACGGCGGGGGGTTGGGGAACACCTATTTCGAAGCCCTGGGAGAGACCGGTGATCAGGAAATTAACGAAAGTGTGATCGGGGTGAAGCTGAAGAAGGGTGGCCAGTTCAGGAATGATGATGGGTGTAGCGAGGTAACGGGAAATCAAAACTTTGAGGCCTGACGGCTCTTGTTGGGGAATGTGCGGCGAGGGCAGACTGATATTGGATGGGCATCTTTGCACTGACTGCATATGTGGAGAAAAGCACATTTGGGGAATGAACAAATGCTTTCATTGAAATTGTTGCAAATGGGCATGTTATTAACCCCATACTACGCCGCGGCCCGCCCACGGGCCGTTTTACTGCCTTTTCTATTTAAATCTGTATAGTTTTTGCTACATTTATTGTTTTTTAAACTTAAATTTCAAAATAGCTGTGTTTCGGCGCCACTTTTGATTGACGTTTCGTCTGACCAACTGGGTTGCTCTCTGCCCCCCCCTAGAGCCCCTCTAATTTCCCATGCGTAAAGTCATGAAAGTCTCCTCCCCTCATTTGCAAGCCTATAGCTCCGGTCAGTCAGCCCCCAAGCCGGTTCTGACATCACAGGCCGGTAGCTAATGAAATTTTGGTCATGTGATTTTTCTGGGAGGGGGGTCGGAACTTTTTCTGGAGTTCTGGATAAGCTGGAGGCGCGGTCGGATGCTGATAGGCTGGAGCGGAGGTGCTCGACGCAGCGATTAGATGCAGGTGAGGCTGAAGCAGGTCTTCCAGCCTGAATTTACGCCTAGGATTCATTAAACTAATTTATTAAACTAATGAAACAAACAAAAGCAAAAAGCTGACGTGGTAGCAAACAAACAAAAGCTAAATTTAAATACATAAACAGAACCGAACTCAGAAGACTAGAACCAGAAACACAGAGCGAGGTCAACAAACATCTAACAAACATCAATGGACCAGCGGGGAATGGAGAGAAATGACCGGGTTTTTAAAGTACAGAGGATGATTATGGTAAGTGGACTCAGGTGTGAGGGAACAATCACAGGCAGGTGGAGATGGGCGTGGCAGGAGAACTGAAAGAGGGTGACTGGGGAGGAGTGAATAGAAAACACAAAAATGAGGAGGACGGAACCCAAATGAACCAAGAAGAAAACAAAAACCAGGAAACTAAAAATAGGAAACAAAACCCAAAATACAAACCAGAGAAATAAAATAAAAATAAAACAAAAACAAAACCCAGCAAAAGCCAAATAACCACAATTTTTGAGTTATCAACACTCCAGACTTTATATTATTCATTTGTTGCTCCATATTTGACTTATTGTATAGAGGTAAGGGACAACACATATAACCAACACTAAGCCTTTGTTTGTGACACAAAAAAAAACATGAGAATTCTATACAAAGTGAATGTTAGAGAAAATACAAATAAATTGTTTATTCAATCTTACATTTTGAAATCACAAGATTTAGTTAAGTAAAATTTTTTTACTAGTAATGTTTTAAAGCAAGAAAGACATTGTTACCAATTAATTTACAAAAATATTTTTTGGTTATACCTAAAGTGATAGAAATAACCAAAGAAAGTAGGATTTCAAATGTAAAACTGTTTGTACTACTTTAAAGCAAATGTGTATTTCGGTGTATGGAGTAAAATTATGGAATAGTTTGGATGATGATTTGAAAAAATGTTCTACTTTAAACCAATTCAAAATACTTCATAAGGAAAGAATGATTAAGTATTACACAGTCTTGGGTTAATAATGAGGAGAATGATATATTGTTTGCAATTTACTATCTTAATTTAATGTATGTGGCCATGAGAAATAGAAGATTATTGAGGAAGGAGCAGGTTCTACAAGATTTTTCTTCTTCTTGCTCCCTCTTCACTCATGTAGAGTAACTGTTATAAGAAATGCTTTATGTTAATGATGGGTGAAGAAACTTATTGATTGATATTTATTCATTAATGTTGATCTGAAAGGTAACCATATGTGTAGTATCTTATATTTGTATTTCTTCTTGTTTGTTGTGTGTGCATGTGATGCTGTGTTTAAAAAGAAAAAAAAAGTCACCACCAGATTTTTTTTGGGCTATTTAAAACATATAGAATGGGCTTTAAGTTGCTCATGAAAACTTTAGCAAACAGCAAGAAATTTTGTGGGATTTAAGAGACATGAATCATTTCAGAAAAGGGAAAAAAATACACTGACACAAACTAGAATCCTGAAGTTGTCGGTGACACCTCAGTGGATAAATTTAGATAAATAATTTGACATTTTTAGATTCTTATATTATTGTATTTTCCAGACTATAAGGTGCACTTTAAAGTCTTCAATTTTATCAAAAAACGACAGTGCTCCTTATAATCCAGAGTGCCTTATATATAAGAAGTTGTGATGTTTTAGTACGACTTTGGTAAACTACAAAGCTGCACGGCTTGCAGCATTAAGGCTCAGTTATAGTCGCTCTTAGTCCGTGTGAAGTTACGAAAACTGGGAGGTGTACGATGGTGCGCCTTATAGTCCGGTGCGCCCTATAGTGCGGAAAACATGGCAGTACTGATGTAAAATTGGTTGACTCCAAAACTGAATGTTTTCTATAATATTTGATATATGAGATAATTAAAGCAACACTTGCAGACCTAAAAGTAAGGCTGTATCGCATTTTGTAGAGTTGCCTCTGGTCATAAGCACCAGCCCCATATTGTATTACCTCAGGTTGGGGAGCGGTAGTTGATTTGTTTGTTTGTCTGAGTCCTTTCCAGATGTGTAAGGTGCTCATACCATAGTCACTAATGCACACCCATACCATCAAAGAGGCAGGCTTTTGAACTGTGCACTGATAACAAGCCGAATGGTTCCTCTCCTCTTGTATGAAGGTCATGGCTCCTGTTGAGTTTAAAAAGCATTTTAAATTTTAATTGGTCTGACCACAAACCAGTTTTCACGGTGTCTCATTTCATTGACTTCTGCCAAGGTGGTATATGTTTTCAGTAGCGTTTATTTATTTATTTTTTCTCTGCACACAAGATTACTTACAAAAAGTAATGAATTGATTAAATTTTCAGACAATATTGAGGTTGTCACAAAAACAAGTGGTTAGATTTTGGTGGGGATCAGAATCACAATCTGGCTCCAAGATTTTTTAATGAACTTATGGCCTAGGTGGAGGTTTGCACTGATTTCCTCCTTCCCAGTTTTCTGTTGAGGAACATTATTCTGTTTCTCTATTTTTGGACATCATTTTGCAGACTGGTGAACCTCTGCTCATCTTTACTTCTGAGGGATTCCGCCTAAAAATTTCAAATGCTCTTTTTAAACCCAGTCCTATTACTGACCTGTTGATAATTAATTAATTTATCCATTACATTCATTTTTATAACCAACTTTTCCATGCAGGGGAGCTGGTGCCTATCTCCAGCAACATTAGGCGAGAGGAGGTGTAAACCTGGACAGGTTGCCAGTTAACCTAATTAAATGCAAAATGGTCCACTAGACATTTCACATGACTACCACTTACTTTTACATCCTTTTATTGCCCTTGTTCCAACTTTTTTAGATGGGTTGCTGCCTTAAAATTCAAAATTATCTTAATTTTTCTCAAAATTTTTTTTTAGTTTCAACATTTATTATTGTTGTGAAAGGTGAAAATGGTGGAAAAGAGACGAGTCACAAACCTGACCCAGTGAGACCTCACAGTGAGGAAACTCAGGCCCTATCTNGGTCAGGAGGGGGAGAGCAACCCTCCATATCAAGATAACATCACCCAGCCTGCTGTGACCGGGGAGGATGGTCAAGACTTGCTGTTTGTTCAGCCCGCTGAA
>NC_051430.1:5418996-5461384 GCF_001649575.2 Kryptolebias marmoratus | reverse complement strand
TTCCATTTTCAAAGTGCAGCAGAGCGAATTCGGCGTCAAGTTAGAAAGAAAAAGATCGCACTTCCTGTTCAACCGGAAATAACGCTAGAAAGAGATACTTACACTTCCTCTTTTCAAAATAAAAGTTTTGCTTATTCTTTAAATAAAATAGCGCAAGTGCTTTGACAGACGTTTTCTGTTCTGGGTTACATTCACACTAATGACTTTGATGGTCTACTGAACTGCACACACTCCCAACACAGATACTTAGAACCCAGGGCTGCCCTTAGTGCCTGTTTGAATTAATTTCGTGTTAAACTCAATTTCCTCTCAGCCAAAGTATTAGTTACTAACGTGCATTTAAATACACAGCCTAACATGAACACAGTGAAACACAGTGCTTTTTCAATATGAAACAAAACCAAATATTTCAAGGAAGGGGATCACATGTTTTAAAGCAGGGGTGTCCAATCCTGGTCCTCAGAGCCACTATCCTGCATGTTTTCCTTGTTTCTCTGCTCCAACACACCTGATTCAGAGGTTAAATCACCTCTTCATGTTCTGCAGAAGCCTGTTAATCACCCATTGATTCAAATCAGGTGTGTTGGAGCAGAGAAACAGGTAAAACATGCAGGATCAGGATAGTGGACCTCCAGGACCAGGGTTGGCCACCCCTGCTTTAAAGGAGGAGGGGGGGGGTTACATGTTCTAAAGCCCCACTGTAGCTGGTCCCCAACATAAATACAGTCTGGGTTTATGAGATTTACAAATCATTTCATTATGTTGTTTACATTTTGCATAACATCCCAGTTTTTTTTGGAATTGGGGTTGTAAAATTGACACTGTGTATTTTATATGAAATACACAAAACACAACAATCTGATTAGGGTTTTATATTAAATTGTTGTATTATCTTAGACACCTTATGTCTTATTTTATTAAAACTACTTTTTAAAATTAAAAGAAAAAAAAAACTATCATGGGCTATTCAAAAAACATGGAATCTGGGAACATGGTTGTGTGTGTGGGTTGAAGCCAGAAGTGCGCTGGGTGAACTGGAGCAGGTTGATTAGAACAAGGTGGGGGGTTGAAGTTGATCTGGTGATCAGTTTGTTGAAGGCTTGGTGCAGGAGGATGATGAGTGTGTTGGAGGGCGGACAGGTTGCACGAAGGAGGACGATGGTGGAGGAAGAGGAGCCTTGTAGTGTCAGTCAGGGGTTGAAGATCTAGAGACTTTACAGAGAGCTTGAGCTTGAATGGAGGAATTCATACAACAGCCCGAACGAACACATCCAGGAAGCTTGCAGAGTTACCTTTAAATGTCCTAAATTTCAAAGTTAAAGGAAAATGAGGAAAAGCACAAAAGAGAAACTCAGAGTTTTACCACTATAGTTAACACTCAGACAACAAATCACAGGCAGCCAGCTCCTCTGATGATCTGCCTTCAGTAGAGACCTGCCTCACCATGCTCCACTGCACCCTCTGGTGGGAAACTGCAAAGCTGAAAAGTGAAGCGAAGGAACCCCAGAGCATTGTCCCCAACATATACTTCAAGCACAATACATTTTGTGACATCTTAGGTTTAAATCCTTGGCAATAAGTTTTGGAGTCAACCCTGTTTGTCTGTTAGCAAATTATCCCGTGAACCATTGGACAAACTTTGTTAAAAGTCTCAGAAAATAACTATTGTCTGTACATCTTCAACTAAATCAACCTAATTCAAAATGGTCACCAAAGTTAATTGACCTTAGAATGGCTGCGACTCAGTGAGTTTAATAGATACTGGTCTAAAGTTTGACTTTGAGAGCAGGGGCAATTCTAGCATCTGAACTTTAGGGGTGCTCAGCCCAGTGAGCAGATGACAGTGGATCTCTTCCTGTTCCTCTCCTTTCCTTAGAAAAATGTTTAAAGAGAAAATAAAATTTGGGTGTAAAGGTGTAAATATAAAAATGTATAGAAACTTTTTTCCATTTTAGCCAATAAATTGTGTTTGCTCCTATAATAATGTATGCCTATTTTCTCAGCTGCTTCTTCCAAGTTCACACTCATATAGGACATAAATGTTGAAATGTAAATATTCCTTTTGAATTATTAATGATTGATTTGAACTATTCTTCTTCCAGGGAGGAATGATTCAACAATATATCAACTTGAATTATTTTTAAAACCAAGAAATTGGTGCATAAGTTTAAATTTATTGTAGATTTTCTCTGATCCACACAGGGTCAAATCTATGCATAGAAAATTAGCCATACATCTCCACTAATATTTGCTTAAATGTCTCTTAGCAAATTACACCAGTACCATAGGCATTTTACAGCCATCAACAAGCTTGGTCTATCCACTTGAGCAGAACCTTCAGCATCACTTATGAAAAGATTTAGGTGAGTGGGATGATCAGAGCTATCATGGTGAGTATATTTAAAATGGATGATAAATTCACACCAACACATAAACTGATTAGGAAGCAAGAAAATATTTAAAATATATAAAATATAAATCTATCAGATGTTGATGACTGGTTTAGGAGCTGCTCAGATTTTTTTCTCCTTTTTTATGTAGTCTGCATGTGAGGTTTGTTTCATATTTTAGCATGGAAGTGTTTTTGGACAATAATTCCTGATTCTTTTAAGCATGTAGACACTCCGAGGTCACACTCTCAGACATCTAATCAGTAGAGGCAGATTGTTTACACATTCTCCTAAGGCTTATTAAAAACATGATTAATGCAGAAATGAAAACTGTTTATTTGATTGAGAAATATTTTGAAATGTTAAAAATGAATGTGGATGATTTTTATGTGTATTTATCTAATAGGAAAATCAGTCAAGTGTTTCTAACATAACATTCTTATTGTTTTCATTTGAAGAGGCTGAGCGATGAAGAATCTCCGAACAGAGTGAGATAATCCTTCTGTACAGACCCTAAGGTTGTTGCAAGCATCAACAATCTGGATGTCTGGCCATGTTACCAAACTCTGCTTTGCTACCAAACTGAAGAGAAAATCCTTGGCTGGCGATCTGCAGCTCAGTTTGTCGTGAGTTTTCACTTCGTTTTTGTGTCCATGATGATGTTCCCCTCTCGTATTCTGTCTGATTCATTTTATTAACCTAAGTAAAGGAACATGTTTTTATTAGAGTTGCTTCTGTAAGTCCAGCTGACAAGAAAGAGAAACAGTCAAGGAGAAACTGAACAAAGTTGAAGAATAAGCTTTGTATGTTTAAGAGATAAGCCAGCTACCAAATTGATCCAACTTGTGGGTGATCTGCCGACTCCTGCTTCATCAGCTGAAGTGCTTCAGGCCTGCCTGAACTTCATCACCATCAGCCAATCTGGGTGACCTTCTGGACAAGCTGTTGACATCAGCAGATTCTCAAATGACCCTCTGGTTCTGCCATCTTTCCATTGACCTGCTCAGAAACGTTCCACTTTCACAGCATTGGGTCCAAGAAAGGTCTATCCCCAATCCAGCTGTACCACGGTACCTCTTCATTCATATCAGGCCAGGTTATATTCTGAGCTGATGCAAAGTGAGTCAAACAACCTTCATTTCTGACAATATGGCAAAATTGTTAATATCCTACTAAACTAAGAAGTCAACTATTAAAACAGTTTAAATTGTCTAATTTATTTGATTATAAGTCTTTCTAAGGATCTTTGAACAGGATGTTTGATTAAAATCTACTTTTTAGAATTGTGCATGCAAAGTCCAATTTCAGGTCATTAAAAGGTTAAGTTTTGCATTAGAGTATTATATTTTTTTAAATCATTTTTAAATGTATTTAATTGTTTAAATCTGGTTTAGATAATTTAGAGTAACTACTTGGTGCCAAAAATTTAAATACTTTATAAATTTTGAATGTATTGTTTTTTTGTTTTTTTTGCATTAATCGTTTGTTGATCTTATTGTTTGTTTGTTGATATTTGTTTTTAGGGGATTTTTTAGGTTATTTTTGTAATTTTTGAGTGATACATTGGAACTGGTGCCCTGAAACAAGAGCTTTAACATGTTATAAAGTGTTGAAAGGTGTCATCTCCCTTTCATATCCTCTTATCATCTTCATACTTTTTAATTTTTTTATTTTTCAGAAGTGCTGTGTTTAAAAACTGGCGTAAAATCCAGACTGAATGATAGTAATTAGTAACAAATGTTTCAGTATTGCATAAGATCTTGCATCATGTCATTTAAAAGATTAGTTTGGCTGCTGTTGTGTTGGAGTAAAACCTTTATAATCAATCTTGTCCAGAGAACGTATATCTGTGGTCTGATGGACTAACAGGTCTGACTGATTCTGAGACAGAAACATGCTGTGAACAACAGCTGAAGAAAATCAGTCATGAGTTGAGCTTTTATTAATGAATCATTTTGCCTCTTAGTTTTGTTCTTGTGTGGAAAATAAAATGCCTTCATCAGATGGTCAGTTTTGTGTCCTCAGTGGGCATCACATACTGTAGTTTGTTTTTCATTATTTCATGTTTTATGCAGATTGTCTGGTTTTAAAACTTTTAGGAAGTGCTGATTGAGAGTTGATGTGACCCTGAAAAGTCAAAAAGCTTTACAAATGGGGAAAAAGGTGTTTACAGCCTCTTTCTTTTATTATATGTTTAAGATGTGACTAGTTTACCAGCTCTTTCTACTTTTATTTTCTCCTTTATAGGAACACTTTTCTTATAGTAGTAAGAGTTAAAATAGTTTTATTACTTCCTTTATCAATACAGAAGAGAGGAAACCTTTACCAGTTTTACGCATGACAAACTGAATCTAAAAACATCTGACTAGTTTGTTGTTTTGTCTTTAGTCTCAGCTGATTTTATGATCCTGACTTTGTTTATGTGCAAAAATGTATTGCAACAACTGATTTCAATGTCTAAAACCCTCAGCACAAGTTTTATTTTACCTCCTGTTAACAGCTCATACAACAGGAAGGTAAACTGAACAAAAACGGAACAAGGTATTCCTCCCTCTGTGATGAATTACTTCTTGGATTTCAGGCAAAGTTCAGGTTTCTTGAAGTAGATTTTTATGCTGAAAAGAAACAAATCACTTTCTGCATGACAAATGTATTCAGTAAACTGATTCATGGTATGCTCCAGAGTACAGTATGCAGTAACGGCGGTGTTTGTTAGAAAATGGGTAGGCACAAGCCCAAAGCCAGCAACAGTAACTGGTGGTTTGGATTCAATTAATCTGGAGTTGTCGAACTGGGAAAATTCCATACGGAAAAATTTGCATCCAAACTCGGAGCGAGGTATAAATGAATGGATGGATTAACTTATTTATACCTCATTCTCAAAACTAAATGTTTTGCTCAGTGTGAACCATCAAAATGAGCTGTAAAGGCATTTAGTAAAAGTGTTTTTTATTTTTTCAGATTTTTCCATTTATTCATCCATTTTGTTTACCTGCTTTCCTGTTCAGGGTCCTTAGGAGCTGGTGCCCATCTCCAGGGGTCACCGTGGACAGGTTGTAAGTTCATCACAGGGCTATTTCAGATTCTTGTTTCAGGATTTGAATTTTGAGCTGGAGTATTGTTTTGACCTCCTCTGCTATGCCACTAAGACCTGTTCTGGAAGGATTTGAAACTGCATAAACTTTATTTATAGTTTAGACCAAATAATTATTTTTTTTATTTTGATAAAATGTAGAATGGCACTATTTAAATATTAGACTTGTTTATTTAAAAAAAAAACTAATTTCATGGAAAAAGATAGAGTCATCTGAAGTGGTTCAACCCTAGAGCACCACTACTACTAAAGGTAATGAAGTGAAGACTACAGAATGTCATTTTGCTTTATCAAGGTGGAGATGTCAGGTTTCTAACTGTAAAATTAAAGTCATGTAAAGTACCACAGTAAATCTAAGAAAGGGGTTATAGAGCACATGAATTGAAACTGGCTCAAAAAGGAAGAGTGGTTGTCTGTAAGTTGGAATTGGTTGGCAGTTCAATACACAACACTGAACCCCAGGATGCTCTCACTCTGTGAATCAGCATGTGAATAGCAGAATGTGGCTTGTATTGTAGAAGTGCTTTGAATGATTGAATATGTCTGTAAAAAGCAGTTTTTAAGTCTTGCCACAGATTTTCAGTTGGGTTTAGAGTAGGTTTGGGCTTTGACCGAGCCAAACTAACACATGAATAGGCTTTAATCTAAACTAGGGGTCCCCAAATGGTGCACTGCGTTCCCGATCTGGACCATCAACATTAAAAAAGATGGACAAAGTGACTCTGCTACCTCCCTTTGTTCGAAATGGAAGCTAAAAAGTAAATTTTTGTGAGTGCTGTCATGTTGTTTTCTTAGATCCAGCGCCTGCATACTCTGGACGTAGGACTGTACAATCAATACAAAAGTCTCGACTACACACTCTCTTAAATGAAACACTTCAACCTGTCCATACCTGAGGCTCTAAAGACTGCCAAACATTGCCTCAAAGCTCTGGCTACTCGCCTGAGAAGGTACACTCAAAAAGCAGATGACAGGAGAATAAACAGGGTATTCTCTACCACACCATCCAGAGTGTATGTGTGTATGTATGTGTGTATGTGTGTATGTATGTGTGTGTATGTGTGTATGTATGTATACCTTCTCTACACTGATGACATCAAGCTGTATGATAAAAATGAGCAAGGAATTAATTCACTGATCTACTGATCAGAATATACAGCAAATCAATTGCGCAAACATCTGATTTGTGAGTCATGGGAATTTCTGACCGTTCTTCCAGAAGCTTGCATGTGAGGTCAGACACTGATGTTGGATGAGAAGGCCTGGCTCACAGTCTCCGCTCCAATTCATCCCAAAGGTGTTTTATCTTGTTGGCCAGTCAAGTTCTTCCACACCAAACTCCCTCATCCATGTCTACGTGAACCTTGCTTTGTGTACTGGTGTGCAGTCATGTAAGGGAGGTGAACCTCCACCCCAGTCTTAAGTCTTTTGAAACCTCTAACAGGCTTTCTTTCAGGATTGTCTTGTATTTGTCTTGAATCTTCCTATCAACTCTGACCAGCTCCCCTGTCCTTACTGAAGAACAGCACCCCCACATCATGATGCTGCCACATCCGTGTTTTACTGTGGGGATGGGCTGTTTGGGTTGATGTGCAATATTAGCTTCTCACCTCCTAAAAATATTGGACACACTCTGTATCGACAAAACAACAAAACACAAACAGCAATTCAAAAGTAATCTGCAGCTATCCTTGAGTAAAACAAATAATTCAGTCCTCCCCAGCAGTTTGTTGGATGGTAAAACCTTACTAAAGAACTGCATAATATAAGAAAAAAACAATTGTTTCTTAATTTGATGAGCTTTACAAAACAAAAACCTAATTAAAAACAAATTGGATGATGAAGTTGAACTTGCTGCACCAAAAAAGCATTTCAATGATGATAAGAAAAATGAAGCAATTGAAGCATAAATTAACCAATTACTGTTTAGATGGTAGGTCATCGTCAGTAACCTACAGACCCTGGTGCGTTGGTGGATTTACACTATAACTAACAACAAGAAATATTTTGTGTTGCAGAAAGAAACTTTTACAAATCAAGAACAGACTTAGCCTCTTGACCTGCTGTACTGTTACACAAGCTCCTGTTGTTAAATTGAACCACTTATGCAACAGTTTCAGATAACAACAACTATTTCAGATAACAGTTTCAGCAGTGTTGAACAGATCTATATATTTATCTTTTTTTTTAGTCCAGTCTCAGTCTAGAACCTGTGGTAACCACATTTGTCTGCATCTTAACAAACGTACTGATGTCATTATTGTGGCTTCTATTAGAAACTAATTTTTATCACCTGTGGTTAAAGATCACCGGGTGATAATGTTTATGTCCATGTCTGTGTCAGTTCATCTACTGAGTTAGCAAAATATCTCATAAGAAGAAACATAAAATAATCACTTCATTTTAACCTTACAAGTGATTACCTTTTTGGAGTCAATCCAATTCAAGATGTTTGATAAGCAACTTTATCAAACAGAAAAATAGCTATAACACAATTAATTTTACAGATACTGAGCTAAATTCTGGTATGTTAGTAGCTAAAAGTTATTCACTACACAGGTTAGAAGCTAAACATTGTATGATATCTTTGCTTAAAACTTAAAACTTGCATTAGTTGTTGGAATCAACTCTATGGGTCTGTTATCGACAATGTGTCATAAAAGAGAATGGATTTTGATGAAACAATCAAAAAGTAATCATTGGATGTAACATTTACAACTCTTCAACTTTTGGAGTCAACTCAAATTAAGATGGCCATCACAGTAAATCAACCTTAAAAAACACAAAATGGCTATAACTCAGTTAGTGGAAGATACAGTGCCTTGCAAAAGTATTCACCTAGTCAACAATGGTTATATGTACAGTATTTATGTAATTAGTTATTTTACTTAAAAAAAAATCTTTAATTGGTATTAAATATGTTTGTAAAGAAGGCCAATTTATAGTGATCATGACTGATTTATGACATTAATACAAGCAAAAAACATCCAGGGGGTGAATACCTTTGCAAGGTACGTTATACTGAGCTGAAATTTGGTGTGTAACTCACAATCATTCACAGCACCTGAAAATACCAACACATGAGAAATCACATGAGACTGAGCATGACATCGTCACAGGGTTTGAGCAAAATTGCTACAGTTCTGTCCCTTCGTCTTATAAGATGGAGACAGATACGCATTCCTTGAAAGAATGCCAGGCCTTTAATTTTATAGCCTGTAAATGAAATGGTGGCTGACATCTTCTCCTGTATTCTAGCTCTGAGTTTGATACTTCCCTCTGTCATACATGCCATCAATCTGTGGTGAGATAAACCCATATCTCTTTGTTTTTTCTGTGTTGATAGACTCCCCATAGAGGAACACTGAATGCCCAGCTGCATCTGGGAAAGAAGACGAATTCTGATCCAGATTTGCTGCCTTTCTGAAACCATCACTTCCAGCTCTAAACAGTAGAAAAATGTTTCATCACTCAGGCCGCACTGCATACAAAGCTCATTAGGCGCCATAATATCTTAATTTCTTTCAAGACCTTTCAGTTCTCTGCTCCATTAATTCTGCAGAGTATTATTTACAAGAGTTTCAGCTGGAGAGAGTATGTGCAACCAATTCTTTCTACGAGAATGAGGGATGTCTATCAAAAGGAAGCTGCTTGAGATGTGCATTAATTAAAAGTGAATCTGTGTTTGGTCTATCTTCTCATTTGTACTTGGCAAGCTACCAGATGGAAGCTTTATACCTATTTCATAGTTTGTTTTAGCCCCTGACTTCCATTAGTCATCCCCACCTCTACCTCTGAATATTTTTCATATGACTATGATAATGGGAATCTGCTACTACCAGAAATATTAAAGGTACACATCAAGCAGGCTCCAACATAGTTTTTTTTTTCTAGGCACAGATCATTTTTAAAGACAGAATCTTATCTTTTCATAAAAGGCACCAAAAACAGTTTATCTACCTAAAATATATCTGTTTTAACAGAGATTTTAGAATGGTGTTCATGCGTAATACCTACTATGTTGGGGGTTAGTACAAACATAAACATATTGAATTGTCAAGCAAACTGAATGTTCTTTCAGCATCTGCACTAATACAACTACAGTTATATTACCAAAGTAGAAGCTTACAAACTTGCCTTAACTGTCTGCTATGACATGCTTTCCTTTGAAGCTGTGCAGCACAAAGTAAACTTGTAAAGATCTGGAGTTTGTCCCCGCCCTGTGGGTGGTGCCTCTAACCTCCCTCTCCCCAGCTGTTGCTGATTCCCTTTGATGAACAGTACCTGCATTTAAGCCTCCGGCTGGTTCCAGATCTTCGCTGGAGCATCACGCCTTCTGGGTTAGAATCACAGCCACTAGCTTCTAACATTAAGCTCACGGCTACGTTAACTTTTAGTTGTGTACTTTGCCTTTTGCCTCAGGTTGTTGCTGCTCAACCTTTTTGAATCTACTGCCTACCTGGACTTACCTGTTGTACAGCTCGGACAAACTTACCTGTTTGCTGGATCTCTGGACTCCTTACCTCCTGGACTGCTTTCGGACAAACCCTGCTTCGCCTCCGTGTCATGATCGTTCCTCGTACCTATCTTCGTGATTGTTCCCCACTGTAAATACGAGCACCTGTAAATAAAATTACTTACCTTTATTCTGTTTCCATGTCTGGTTTTTCGGCTCCACTCACACGACTAAACTCTGGTTTATGTCTAAACTTATCTATCGTATAAGTTTTGGCTCCAAGAACTTCTTCATCTGAAAGTTTGTAGAGCTCTTTGAAAGTCCACTTTAAAAATAAACATCCCCAACACACAACTAGGGAGTCCTCCATTGTTGTTGGTGGTGAATCTCCATGCATAAAGCCAGTCTCTCACTGAGCTACAGCTGTTGGAGGCTAATTGGCAAACAGCACAGAGCCTCCAAAACATCTTGTGAATGTGTTATCACACTGGGCTGAGACTAGTTGCAAAGGTTGATGAGAGTGCCTCCAAAATGTCTTCTGACTTTCACAGTGTTCTCAGTTTCCTCACGTGAGTTGAGAGGTGTGCAGTCTTGATGCTTGAGTTTTGAACATGTTGAAAAAAATGTGTGACAACCTTTCTCTTGAAGGAGTCACAGTGCTGTTGTGGTTGTCTCCAACCCATTGTGTAAACCCCAATTCATTTATAAGGGACATTTTAAACTGTCATAGTTTAAGTTTGGTTGGCAGCCCAGAATGCCGACAGACCCAAGGAGCTCGAGAAAACTAAACACTTTTCTTAACAAAATGCCGTTACAAATGCATTACAAATGCCGTTGTGGTAGTACAACTCACAAAGGGGGGGAACTTCAGGGCTCATTAAGAGATATGAGGATAACCGGATATTGCATCACTGCAACAATGCCCAACTGAGGATCAACAGGTAAACATAGAATTTAAAGAGACAACAAAAAAATAAAATGACAATCACCTGGTGAGGAAACAACTAGGGACAGGTGAGAATGGGCAGGAGAGGGGAGAACTGAACAACACAAGGGAAGACACTGACACTAAGGAAATACATGAACACAGGAATAAATACCAAAATCACACAGGAAAGACCACAAGAGGATAGAGAAATAAAAAAAATACAGAACCTGATATAAATATTTAAATGAACAGCCCTTTTTTTACACGATGTTTACAATAGTAATTTGAATGTTGACTCGCAAATATTTGATGTCAGTATAATAGGATTATTTTAGATCTCCCTTTCTAGTTATTTGTGATAAACATGCCCTATTTAGATGATTTAGGATAAGTTGAAAAAATAATCCCTGGGTTAGTGACAAAGTTTCTACAGTTATCAGACGAACAGATACTCCTTAGGCTTTCGCGAAGAAATGAATACTTTGGACTGGACTTTTATATAAATCATTAAGAAACAAAAACGTAAAAGTAATAAGATCCTCACCATGAGATTACTTTCTTACATTGGTTAATTATACATTACATTTCTAAATTTTGAAAGATAATTAAACCCTGTTCCAACTATATTTCTTAAGGCAGTTTTTATGTTGTTGTTTTTTTCAAATTATATCAAAATGTTGACAATAGCAATACCAGCATTACCAATATTTTTAAAAATCCTGTTATCTCTATTGAGCTAATCTTTACTTCCAATAATAAATCTCACATTGAAGAGGAGGAGAATTCTGCTCCAGCTTTGTATAGAGAGAAAAAGAGTGGCTGTTAAATGACTAGCAGTTTGTTTATCTCGTCCCATCATTGTGTGACCACACCATAGGCAAGGCAGGATGAGTCGTTAGCCACAGGATGTCTTGAAACATTTTTCTACTGTATGTGATGAAGGAGGGCTAACAGCATTTGACACACCAATGTATAAATAAGCATAAAACACTTCCTCATGTCAGAGGAGACTAGGCATTAGCTTGTACTTGAGTGTAATCCTTTCTCTCTGGTACCAGATAACAAGGATATGAGATTGCTGTTTAAGTCATTTCTCATCATCCTATCTAAGAGTAAGGGACTCAAAAGCCTGAGTGTGTGGAAACACAGCAGCTAAGTGTCTAGGACTTGAGGAAGGTTAAGCCACTGAGTCAGTTGATAACTATCTTACCAAACTGACTGAAATCAAAACCGTCATGGGGGCATTGAACAGCCAGACCAATTGGGTGAGAATCAAGATAACTGGGAAACTCAACTGCATCACTATTTTCTTAATGTCTCAGCTGCCGTAAGAAGATGATGTGCCAAAAAAAGCAAAGCTGGAAACTTTGAAATGTTATACCATCCATGAAAACAACCAAACCACCTCCAGAGCCAAAACCAAAGCAACAAAACATGAAGCAGAAACTCACAAGGCATCTATCACCATGTTTCAGGCTGCCACTCAAATGACAATTCAAGGTCAAGGCAACCCCTGGTCTTGAAGTGGAGGAGGAAGGCATGGTCCAGGCAGAGACAAAGGTAAAGGACAAAGACAAAGGTCTTACAAGGAGGGATGTTTCATATGTGGCACTATGGATCACTGGACCAGACACTGTCTTAATTGCAAGCATGGACAGGCCACTGGTGTAGGTCACAATCTCAAACCTGGATTTGTTTAACCGTGTCCTCAGACTGATTAGGAGTGTGTGTGTGTGTGTGTGTGGATGTGGATATCAGATGCAGCCTTTGTTAACATGAAATTTACACTTCAGACACATTACATTACACACTACATTGGATTTGCCTGACCTGACAACACTCTTTGTTCAAGCAAGTGAAAATAGGGATGACAGCATTACTTCAGTATTTTTGCAATTCCATAGGGGCAAGACCAGTTGTCTATTATTCTGCTAAACTTGACCCTGTTTAGCTTAATTTCCCACCTGTCTGTGAGCAGTGGCTGCAGCAGAGAAATCTGTATTAGCCTCAAGAGACATAGTAGGCTATTCTGATTTGACTCTGTTTGTTTCTCAACTTCTTCTTGAACAGAAAACATCCCATCCTTTTGGACATGCTCAGCATGTGTGAACACAGTGAAAAGCTGCACAACCTTAAATCTAGTTTCACTCCTTCTTCCTGAGGAGAGGGGTGATGACATTCTCATGACATCCTCCTTTCAGATTCTCTTTCTTCTCATATTTCTGCTACAGAACTCATTGGAGTCACCTGATAAAATTGGCCTCTGATAAATGCACTTATCTGTCATTTTGTTGCTTTCTGCTGTGGCTGTTTGTCATTGCTCTGCACACAGACGGCCCTCTGACCAAATTCCTACAGGAAATGCAGCAGCTGACTTTAACAACCACCAAGGCAGCACACAGAGAACTCTCATCAAAAGCAGGAGCACTTATTGATGAAGATGGGTTTTGGAGAGGTCTTGACTTTAAACCATGTCTTCCAAAACACTTTCTCTCACAGCTATGCTAGGCTCACTCACAGGAAAGACCACATGTCAAAAGGGAAGCAGCAGACTGACTATTCATTGGTTGACTAAACCGTTTTCCGTATATGCATTAAAATACTGTAAGTATGTATGATCTTTGCTACCAACAATCCAGGTAAAGCTACAAATCAACAACCTGCAGCTCACACTCAACCAGAAGGCCTTTTGATCAAGTGATGATGGATTTTATTGAACTCCCTTTTACTAGCCAATGTACAGGGCCAAGGGCCATTTCAGGAATTATTAGTCACACACACTGCCATTAAGTTTGCAGAGAGTCATGTGAATACACGCCAGTCACCAGAAAAGAGTCCTGGAGCACTTCTTGTGTGTGTTTGGAAAGAAACACACACAATCACCAGAACAACCACACCCCTGATAGCAATGCACCTGAGCATCAGGTGACAGACAAAGCTCACAAGTAATACCTGGAGAAA
Organism: Kryptolebias marmoratus; assembly: GCF_001649575.2. Taxonomy (NCBI): domain Eukaryota; kingdom Metazoa; phylum Chordata; class Actinopteri; order Cyprinodontiformes; family Rivulidae; genus Kryptolebias; species Kryptolebias marmoratus. The sequence goes on along the minus strand of NC_051430.1, from coordinate 5,447,555 downwards.
AAGTGACAGCTGAGTGAAGGCCAGTGTCATCTACTAGACAACAAGTAGTGTGGGGTGGGTCCAGAGTCACCATTTGTGGACGTCAAGAGGCACTCTAAGTGAATCTTAGTGTCACTGACTAGAGATTGACAAACTCTCTGCTGTGTTACCTTCATATCATATTCTCGGGAAGTAGGGGGAGGACATGATGGTCACTGATGATTTTAAACATAGGTGATCATCCTCTTAAGGGAGAGGGAGGGCTGGTTTAACCCCTGATCAAACAGCGGATTTGCCCTCTGTCTTTTAGCCTTTCTAACCTGGCAAGAATAGAATTTGTTATTTGCGGTGATGATAAGCAGAGCAACAATGTCAAATCTTGATCTCAGGTAGAGACCATGGCAACACTAAAAGCACGTGGGGATGTGTGGCCTAAGAGACTATATGTACTCTCCTGGTGATCTCTCTGCTCATAGTGCTCCCCATTTTCTAGTGGGAACATCAAAGCCTCAAACCTCCTCTGACCAGGCTCTAAATCACACCAAGCAATCTGTCCAGCCCAAATACACTTGCTCATGGCTCCTGAGGAACAGAAGGTACCATCAGGCCAAGTGAATGACCAGACCAATTAACCTCTGCTCCCTGTTATTACTGAGACAGGGCAATCCCACATCTACTCCCAGCCTGCCCAGAGGGAATCCCTTCACCTGTCACTCCTACTTCCTCACTGATGGAACTGGCAGACCAACTACTCATCTTTAGTACAGTCCTGGTTTGGTAGATGGAGTGGCCTTATAATTTCTGTGTTAACATCAATTACAGTTTTCCTTAGAATTCTTAATTTGTAGGATGCTGCCTTAGAAGTCTGTTAATGAGAACAGTTAGCACAGCCATCACAAAGACTATGCTTTATCAAACCCCTCACCCCTCCTGACTCCTTTAGTTCTGATTCTGACCTGAATGAGGAGGATCATGTGTAAACAGATGTTTAACTTTCAACTTAATACTACCAGTCTTTGTTCTGTACCACCTAGAGATGGCTATGACTCAAAAAACAGCAGTCTATGGTTATTTCCTTATGATGTATTCATGACTTCTTACTTTAAACTCTTCTGTGTTGTAAGGTTGATAATCTATTAATCTACTTTAAGGTAGAATTCTTTGCATTTACTACATTAGTATGTGTTCCCTCTTGTGGTTAAAGAGTTACCAGAAGGTGTGTGTGTGTGTGAAGCTGTGACCCATACAGAGAGTGGCCGTTACACAACCAGCAGGATGAGCCTTTAGCCACAGGATGTAAAGTACATAATTACTTAAAATGCAGTTATGTTCTAGTCTGGCTAGAATGATTTCAGGTACTTGGTAATTTTACCTTAGTAGTGGTAGCACACCAAGTTGGTGTTTGCCCCCAATAATGCTTGACTGGACTTTCTGCAAGACTCATAAAATACTCCTCTTCTGTTTCCAGATTATGCGTGATATATGTTTATTTAGGTAAATTAAGGATTTTTTTTCTGAGCACTTATGGACTGATAAGACAGCACACAGCATGCACATGATGCAATGTGTGGCTTGGCTTCCACATGAAACAGTAAAGAGTGACACAAATCCCTCCTCACACGATGGTGGCCAAAAATTTAGCCTTGCACCACCAGTGTGGCCATTCTAGTGTTTATATATATATATATATATATATATATATATAAAATATAGGATATCCTCAGGTGGGTCTCTGCTGGAGCTATTCAACTCAAGTGTGTCTTTCCAACTCAACAGCAGTGTTGAAACAACAGAGCCTGTTGCTTAATTGTTTCACCAGGCTTGTGAAAGAGAGAGTTAAAGTGGCTGCTGTCATTGTTAATCCAGTGAAAGCCTGTCAGCTCGGTCCGTTTGAGCCATTCAACAAGTGACAAACAAATTGGCTGTGTGACTTCCTGGTGACAGCGACACACATCACTTGGATCTGATACTGAGCTGCATTAGCCACCATTTTTCCACAATCTGACACATAAAACCCAAACCAGCTGTCAAGGAGGATTAAAGTCTTCTTAAAATTGAATAAATATATCCTGTCTTTTTTACATCATTCATAGAATTGTTTTTAAAATAATAGTCTGCTCATTTTTGAAGTGATGTTTTGTCTTATAGATATCAATAGTTATTACTTTATCAGTCATAGAACACAAACTATGGAGAAAGAGGAGGCAAAAATTAGCAAATGAGGACTCCTTGTTATACTTTTCAAGCGTTTAAAACAAATGTTTCTCAAAAACAACATAGCGGTGTGAAAGAACACTGCATTAGCTTATATTAAACTTCTACACTTTTGTATGATACTTTAGCTTGTGGGGTTTTGTGGGGGTTGAATGGCAGTTTAAGATATTTTGCATGTAAGTCTAGTTTTAAAGCAACTTGGAAACAGCGGATAATAATAATAATAATAATAATAATAATAATAATAATAATAATAATAATAATAATAATAATAATAATACAGACCAAGTTAGGCATTTAACAAGATTTTGTTTATCAGTTTAGGTGAGGGTTAAACTGAGTCCTCCTGAGATATTATCAGTCTGACAGCTTATTTATGATTAAAAACACAATCTCATGCAGAACCTTAACCTTCCTCATTCATATGGCTATTTATGTCCCAATGGTTTGTTTACATGGTAATTAAATACAATTAAATGGTATTCTGTATTTTATTCATATAATGTTGATTGTAGTGTTTGATTTTGTGCATTAACATCAAACAAATTTTGTTTTAGATATAATTTGTTTTAAAATACTTGATTTCATATGAAATACATTTTATAATTTACATTAACATTTTTTAATGTCTCATTGTAAGATTTAGGAAGCTGACATTTGAGACCTCCCATGCTAACATGTGTGTATCAATTTTAAATATATTGGTAAACATTAAATGTTTGCACCTTTGTGAAGTTCCTTTGAATAGAACACGTTATAAAGCTGTAATGAGTTTAACAGAAATGCTAGATGAACACAAACCATACTTTACACACTTTAGGACCATAATCTGTTCACACTGGAATCTGAAGATAGTTGCATTAAAGCTATCATTTTAATGAGCAGACAAAAACTTGGAAGTGAGCATTAAGACCTGCATGTAAATGCGGCCTAAGTAGTGATAACTTCAACTTCTTAATCTTCTTTATTCAAACCATCAACATGTTTGTTAGATTCCATCCCAGCTAGATTGTTCAAAGAGGTCTTTTCCTTCATTAATATTCCCATTTTGGACCTGTTTAATATGTCTTTATTGAATAGTTTCGTACAACCAAGCTTTTATGCCTCAGAATTGAAACCTTTATTTTAGAAACCTGATCTTGATTCAGTAGTTCTAGCCAATTATAAACCTATATCTATTCTCCTATTCATCTCAAAAATTCCTAAGGAAAAATTGTTTCAAATCAATTTAGCAAATATTTGGACAGAAATAATCTGTTTGACAGGTTTTAGTCAGGGTTAAGAGCTCATCATAACACAGAAATAGCACTGATGAAATTTACTGATGATGGCCTCCTGTCCTTAGACGGTGGACTTGTGTCCATACTTGTCCTTAGATGGTGTACTTATGTCCATACTTGTTCTTAGACGGTGGACTTGTGTCCATACTTGTCCTCAGACAGGGGACTTGTGTCCATACTTGTCCTCAGACAGGGGACTTGTGTCCATACTTGTCCTCAGACAGGGGACTTGTGTCCATACTTGTCCTCAGACAGTGGACATGTGTTTATACTTGTCCTCAGACAGTGGACATGTGTCCATACTTGTCCTCAGACAGTGGACTTGAGTCCATACTCGTCCTCAGACAGTGGACATGTGTCCATACTTGTCCTCAGACAGTGGACTTGTGTCCATACTTGTCCTGTTAGATCTCAGAGCTGCATTTGATCCAACTGATCAGAAGATTCTCTTCCAGAGGCTTGAACATGATGTCAGGATTACAGGAACAAATCCAAAATAGGTTAAATCATTTTTTAAATACAGATTCCAGTTCATTTTAAAAATGAATATTCTTCATACACCAGACTTAGTTACGGAGTTTCCCAGGGTTTAATGCTTGCACCAATACTTTTACTTTATATATGCTTCCATCTGCTAAGTTTTTTGACAGCATTTAATCAGTTTTTATTGGTAGGATGTTAATACAGTTATACTTATCCATGAAACATGTCTAATCTAGCCAGTTACTTGGATTACAAGCTTGTCTTAGACACATAAAAACCTGGATGACTTTTAATTTTCTGCTTTTGAACCTAAACAAGTTTGAAGTTGGGCTTTTCAATTGCTCTGGATGACATTAATTTGGCCTCTAATTCTCATGTAAAGAGTCTCAGTGTTATTTTTGACCAGTACATGGCTTTTAAATAAGGTAAATAAGCATGACCTTATTTTACCTCATTTTTGTGAATTGGCACTACATAAATAAACCAATTTAATTGAATTGAGTAAATCACTGAACCACTCTCCAAACAATCATTGGATGCATTTCTAGAACTCATTTTCTCTTGGATTTAATCCAGTTCTAGATGGCCGCCACATCTAATCACCATTACAGCTACAGCTTTGCAATTCTCAACACAGGTTTAGTCCAAAACTCTAACATGAAAGGTGGAGGGCGATATGCATTCCTTCAGGAAATGTTATATTTTATGGCATTTTATATCCTTCACCAAAATACAACAAAAAATGTAAATGATTCCCAACCTTAAAAGGATCTTATAAAGCAGTTTTGTCAATCATGTGCTGGTATTTTAGTTGTATCTTAAATTCTAAAAACCTGTGCACGTGTATGCATGAATGAGCATGTGATTGACAGGATTATTATTTGTGCAGATGGTTTCACAAACAAGGTGTATTCAGTAGGTGTTTTAAAGCTTTTTATTCAGCAGATGGAGTCTGCCCAGCTGTCTTGACCTTGTGTCAATGCATGCTTTTCAACTGCTTTTTAAATCTCATAAATTAAATTGAACCAAACTCGGACTCAGTGTGGAGCCTTCTAACAAGTTGCGGGGTTCTTACTTTGAATAACAAAGTGTAGCTTTTATCCCCTTTCTAGTAGGAGGCTTTTTTGGCTGAAGAACTTCATTTATTGGAATGATATTACATCATAACACACCAGATTGCTCTTTGCCAGGGGTAATTTTAGGATCTGACTTTTAGGGGCGCTCAGCTCCCAGTGAGCAGCTGACAGTGGCTCATAAGTGGCTGCATTTATATTATGAAGGAAGAGAAGAAATCTGTTCTCTCCAACACAGTTGTAAGACCAAATTTATGTCATTTTGTTCTCTTAGGAGTTTCAAAAGCCTGTTCTCGATACAGTGTGTGGGCAGAATGTTTTTTCTCTTGGGGTTTATGTTAACTATTGTTATTGGCCAGAAGTGTGAAATTGGAGTGGTTAACAAACAATGGCCGACATATTAAAATATAATGTTGTTCTTTTCCTCCTCCATTACCTGAAAAACTTCCATCTCCTTGATTGTAATAGTGTTATGACGGCATGAATCAATCTGATTTTCATGCCATGTAGTCACTGTATGTTTCTGTTGATGTCCCACAGTAGTTTGCTGAAGGGGGAGTGTATTCCTGGAGATCAACAGTGGGGTTTCTCTTGGAGTTTAAAATGTCCTTGCAGAAAATAATGTCTCTGCTACGTCAGAGAGAGCAAATTTCTTAACTTAAAGTGGAGTATAAATTCAGCTTCTGCCTAAACTCTTCTTGTTCCTCTCTCTCTTTTCTTGCATAGTGAAAAAATACTAAAAAATATTTAAAGAGAGAATAAAATGGGTTTTATAGATGCATGAGAATGATTCCAGAACAAGAGCCAGATAATGAATGAAATGGGTATAAATGCAATGTGAATAGATTTGTTTTTACAACTAAACAATTGTTTGCTTCTATAACAATCTGTACTCATTTTCCCACCCATTTTGTTTAACTCTTCCTCTCTTTCTTTAGTTTTTTCTTCTGCTTTTTGACCTCCACCTCCCTCCATCCTCCTTTCCATCTCCTTTGCATACATGTTGTAGTGAACTACTACAGACCAATTCTCAAATAAATAAAGCAATCAAACACTTAGTAAGTTAGTAGGTTAGTAATAAACCAATAAAATCTCAACATCTTGTTTATGTCACTAGACAGCAGGTTCATAGGGTCATGAAACTGCACTGTTCAACTGCACTAAAACATGTGAAACTCAGTCAAATTTCAGTCAGAAGTTTGCAACTACTTAATTTGGGTAAAATAATAATAAAAAAATAAATGAATAAAAAAGAAAAAACAGGCTAAGCTAAAACACAGGTTAAGATAAGCTAAACTAAAATATAAAATAAGCTTAGCCGAGCAAAACTAAAATAGTTTTAAGCAAGCAACGATAGGATAAAATAGACTAAGCCATACTAAAATAAACTGAGGAAAAACAAACTAAGATATAAGAAGCTACCATAACATTAACTAAACGACGGTTTAAGAACCGCAGCTCAACAGATTAAGATAAACTATACCTTTGCTAAAGTTAATTTAACTAAAGTTTCAGCCAATTCAACTATGCTAAGGCTGATTCAGTTATAGGTTAAGGCAGAGGAGGGAGGAATGAAGCTATGAGGGGTGTGGAAGGAATGAGGGATGGAGAAATGGGGAGGGTGCCAGCAAAGACGTTGAGGGGAAGGTACACCCATGAATACTGTCCTAGATGAGCCTCCCTGCCATAGTCCTGACAGTGATGGAAAGTTTTATCAGCCAGCCTTGGGAGGGGAGCCAGCACAGATCCACTGGTGTCCTGGGGAACTGATGGGAGAAGAGCATCAAGTTTATATAACATCCAGGAGAATTTTGAGATAGCCAGCCTTCCAAGGTCGACTCAGTGGAGCCAGATTCAGATATCAGAATTGGGCAATGCCATTAGTTTCATGTCAGCCTTAAGAGTCTCACTGGTACATCTCAATAGTGAATCCAAGCAGCCAAATTAATGTGGTCATCCATGCTGGGTTGAACTGGTAACTTCTCCAAAGACAATTCCATTCGGCCATCGAGTTCCAACGTTCACAGCTGACTCGCGACTCACAAGAGTAGCATTCAGGATGTGCTTTTGTTAGAACAGCAACTGAGTTTGAGCGTTCACCATTCGGCACATTCCTTTTCACAAGACAGGCAGCCTTGTCATGGCCCGAACAGCTGCCAGCGTCTTCCGAATTTCACAATACACCAGGTAACCACCAAGCCTAAACAGCAGAAATCCTGTTATCGAACTTCTAAGTAAGTACACATCTTCAACATCTTTGACCAACATTACAGATAAACACACAATCTTACACTTGTTCTAGGAATCCATGGTGTTTCCAGCCGGATATATCCCGTCGGAGCAAAAGGGCTCTCCTTTGCCCAGTCTTATTCTGATCTATTGCATTGCGAGACCAGCTGACCAGATCCGTTATAATTTAATTAGCTAAACTAGGGAAAGAAAGGCCCCAAAGAAAGAAAGATGTTCAAAAAGCCGGACAGATGGGGGTGGGGGTGGGGTGTCTGCCCTTCCCGAGAGCAGAAGAAGAAATCATACTGTATAAGCATTCCACTGTGAAAATAAATAAAGAATGGTTCAGAGTCTCTATCATTTTCCTCCTGTGCCAAAAGCAGAAGAGTTCAGCTTAGTCTACAAACTGCAAATCTCATTCTGCCTGTCTGTTCTCTCAACAACTGTATCTACTATACTCATCTTGTCATTCCTACCCCAACCTGTGGAGTCTGTGCCTCCCTGGAAACCTAGAAAGGAAAGAAAATAAACAAGACAAATTCACATCACCTCAAGGATTCCAATACTGCTGGAAATTAATTTGTACCACCTACTGACTTTAATTCCCTTAACCTTCCAAAGACACTGAGGTTCTGGAGATCTGACAGTACTTTCTGTGGTTTACAAACTAAAACTATTTCACCTTATCATTCCTCATGAGTGTATTTGCAGTTTTAGGTCCTGAGGTTAAAAATATTATTCAAATCATGATAGTCTGGTGCATTGCACAAAGTGGATGGAATAATAAGAAAGGAAGTCGACCTCCAAATTCTTCAATTTCACCTCAAATCAACAGCTAGATGGTTGAAACTTGAAAACAGTTGGCTGTTCCAGTATAAAAATGATCCCAAACACTAACCAGAACTGGTTTCTGATTTGATACAGCAGATTACTATTAAGCTTCTGAAATGGCCTTCCCAAAATCTCAACCTGATTATATAGCATCACATAGAAATGTATTGGTAAATGCATTAAATAGTGGGGTGACTGCTTTGAGAGAAAAGAGGGAGAGTGTGATCAATGGAGGTAGCAACACTGTGTCTATAGGTAGTCTTTTACTGGGCTGTGACTGTTGGAGACTCAAAATTGTGAGAAAATTGAATTTTTTTTTAATTTTCTGTTGCAGTTTCACTGAATTTTGAGTTTTTGCAACCAGCAAGCTACTTAGCCACATTTTGCGTGGCCAGTTTTTGAAAGTAACAGCCGATATTGTGTGCATGGCTTGCAAAACTGCATTCTACCTTGTGCACTTTATCTTGTTGCCTACCTCCACCCACTTTGTACCCATATTGGCAGCCAAAGCAGTCTGCAGCTTCGGTCTCTGTTGGTGTCATTATCAGAAATGAAGGTAGCAGAGAAGGTGTTATGTCACATCACCATGGAGTTATATAAAAGAGCAAAGAAAAGAAAGGTAGACTTTGAAAACATTTTCAAAGATGAGTGGAGAGAGAAATATGCTTTTATTTTGTCTTTAACACATCTGTCTGAGTCTGCATTCTTAGCAAAAATGTGGTAAAAAGCTCATATTGTGGCTGCTTGACAATTAAACATTTAAGTCAGTTACTCCATCTGACAGCATATTTTGTAGTGAGGTTAAGGCAGCTCATGAAAGGCAGAGTCATTTTACAAATCATTTTACATTTTAACTCTTAGGACATGAGTAACTTTGACATCCAATCATTTTAATGTTACAGTGATGTGCTGCCTTTAAGTTCAGTTGATTTAATATACTTAGTCGGGTGAAAACAAAGGCATTTTATGTATTTTAGTTATTCAAATTGTAATGTATTGTTTTATATAAAATGACAGGGCACGCTGAGATTTACTGTTAGAAGTTAGACACAATGGTAGACAAACAAAACCATCTGTTTTCAAAATAATCATAATAAAAAAAAGATTAACTTGTCACAAGTTGTTTTGGACTTTTGAACTTATGTAGAAAACACACATTTGGACCTTTTGCATTAACTGACTTTATTACACTGAAAAGTCAAATTGAAAAATTAGATTTTGACAACTGAGTAGAGTTTACAGACAAAAATAACGTGAAAAGTTTCACAACATAATTTTTGTCTGTTTTTGGTAAGGATTGGTAAATATGACCCAAGAATGCTAACTTGAACATGAGGACTGGGTGAATAACAATGAGGAATTTAGTAACAAAATAAAAGAGCTGATTGGAGCAGCAAAGTAATTACAAAAAGGGACCTAAATATCAAGCAGCATGCAAAGAACAGACAGGAAAACAAACAGTATGAGGGACTGATGAATAGATGAAGACTGGTAGAATAATTAATGGGAGAGGTGAGGAACAAGTGGATGCAGCTGGGCTGATGAGGTACAGGTGAGTAACGAGGAGCAGAACTGACTGAGGGATGACGAGGGAGAAACCACTAAACAACAACAACACACAAGGGGCATCATGACAAAATAAAAACAAACTCCATCCATCCATTTTCTTTACCCGCTTCTGTCATATTTGAGGTGGAAGGAGGCGAACCCAGTATGCAGACTCATGGTGGAAAAAATAAACTAATTTATTAAATAAATAATCAAAATCCCAAAACAAAGGCTGTCGTGGCAGCAGAACTAAACATAACAAAACCTAAACACAAGAACAGGAGGCAGCACAAACAGGCAGGAAAAACTGGACAGCACATAAGGGAGGCAAGAGTTTGACAATGAACCAGCAAGGAAATGTGGAAAGTGACTGGGTTTTAAAGGCAGAGGGTGATTAGTGGAAGTGGGCACAGGTGAGATGATTATGGAGCTAGAGGCAGGTGTAGATGGGTGAGAACAGGGAAGAGAGAGAGAGTAACTGACGAGAAGTGAATGGTGGCTGAGGCACAGGGAAAATTACAGCTAAATAACACAAACAATAAACTCAAACTGAAACATTAAGACAAAACAGAATACAAAAACCCAGATCCTAACAGCTTCTCCTTTCCAGGGTCACTGGGTGTGGTGACCATCTCCAGCAGTCACTGTGCGAGAGGCGGGCGACACCCTGGACATTCGATCTACAAAATAAAACACAAGAACAAGAAGAATAAAACAAAAACAAAGATCTAGGATCATGACAGTTTCAAATTTGCTGTAATTTAAAATTTAAAATTTACATATTTCCTTAAGTAATTTATTAAATTCCTTTACTGAGCTTTGATCTGTCTCATAAAACATATAATAATTCCTCTATACTAATGGTTGACATAAAAGCTTGATCTGTACACCTAATGGACAAATAAATTCATTCATATCTGTCAAAACTTGTTTAAACCTTTCATATGTTTAGTCTGAGTTGATGTTTTAGACATCTTAATAACTGGTCAAGCAGTTTTGTTTTCTGGATTACCTGGTTATTTAGGAAATGCATTATAGTAACTTGGTCACTTTTACCAACATCAAAATGTGTCTTTAGGACCAAAATTACTAAGAAAAAAAAATCAATACAACTCAGAGTGCTTTAACTGACTGTGGCTTGCAGCTGCCACAAACAGCAGTCACATTTTTATTGACTTTCCCTTGCAGGGCAGTAAAAGTCTGACTTTCCTTTTTAACATTTCAGCAGCTCCCTGTTGAACTTTTACATCAGCTTCACAGATACCTTTAGTATACTCCTGTCTGGACTGGTAAAACTCCATCCAAACAGTCAAAACACATCCAGAACCCATCACCTCCTCCGTAAAATGCCTGTGCCTCCACAAGGTATAAAACAAAGCTGCAGCCCTAATCATGATAAATGACAGTGACCCTTCGCTTCATATCACCCACAGTGTGCCGTTGTGTCGATAAGGAAGAATAATGTGTCACTGAATTCAACAAACCTTGTAAATTTGCACCTTGAGTTCAAACAAGTTCAAATCTTTTCAGAAAGTGAGTAAGGCCAAAAAGACAGGAATCTACGAATCTTGTGCCCAGGTTGCTGGATGCCTTGGAGAACTCTCAGTGGAACCGAGCTTTTTTGGTTGTTTTTTTACTGCATAAGGACATTGGTTTTCTGCATCAAAATATTCTATTCTGTTCAACTTAAACTTGTTGTCCTTATTCAGGGAGGTTAGCTTTTGAAACTTTTCCATAGGCTTTTCTTTTCTTTTTTAATTTTGATAACTTTTTAAATGACTGACTAATACCAAATAGCTAAGGGGAATTACAAATCCACATGAAACAGGTGGACAGATTTGTGTGGACAAAAGCTCAGGACTCAGGAGGGTGAGAGTCTGGCCAAGAGTCAGGTGGGGGTTTAAAGTGGTGGCCAATGCCCCCCAGCCTCCTCTTGCAAGGCCCCTGGAACTGGGAAAGCCATCCTTAATTTGACAGACTCCAACAAAAGTTAATCATTTGTAGATGAACAGCAAATATTTAGTTTCTGAGAGTTGGACATTTGTCTAGTGACAGACAAACTAGGTTGGTTTCAACAGTTAATGCCAAGGGTTTTCAACCTAGATGTTGTGAAGTATGTGTCAGGGACCATACTCAGCTACTACCACACTAAAATGTTTAAAATCTGAAAAATTGAATGATTTATAGCCATATCTATGCTTTCAAAGATCAGTTGGCTGTGTTAACCATATTGGATTAAGTCCAAAACCTGTCACAGTTTCTGGTGTTTTGTTCTTTGTTTGATGTTCTTTGTAGTTCTTGTTTTGCTTTAGCTGTCTTTTTGGTTTCTGTGTTCATGTCTTGTCACTTTCACCTCCCCAGTGGTTTTCCAGTTCATGCCTGCCATGCCCACCTCACCTGTTCCTTGTTGTGTGTCACAGCTGCAGTCAATCTTCATCTCTCCCTCAGTCTTTTAAAACCGGTCTCTGTTCACCACTCTGCACTCGGTCATTCTTCTTGTTCATGCCACGCTCATTGTTTTCCCCCTCACTCCATGCCTTGCTTTTGCCGCCACGTCAGCCATTTGTTTTGTTAGTGTTTTACTTTAATAAATTAGTTTTATTTTCACGATGAGTCTGCATTCTGGGTTCGCCTCAGTCTCCCCCTTTCTTGACAAAACCTTTCTATTGCATATTTGTGTATCCAGTTCATTTGCCGTGTGGGCACTCCCCTGTTATACAGAGCCCCTTCTTGGTGCAGACAGTGTCACACAGGTTAGAGAAGGTGCAGATGAAGAGGTGTGCCCATGGCCTTGCCACTGTTCAGAACCGCAACTGATACTGAACATAGACTTTTATATGCCAATGGTGCTGAGGCTGCTGAATGGATCAGTCCACTATGAGTAGAGTAGACTTTTGTATTGTCTCAAAGTGCTGATACATTCTTTGAGAGCTAATTGATCATGCAGGATCTGTTAAATTGTCATTGTTGTCATTACCCATTTAGATTCAACTCTGCCAGTCTGTTAGCAAAACATCTCATGAACCACTGAATGAAGTTTGATGAAATGATGTACTTTAACAATCCAGTTTAAAATGCCCTCCACAGCTAACTGTAGAAAACACAAAAATGGCTATAATCCAGTCAATTTAGGGATGTTAAGCTCAAATGTGTCGTGTGGTAGTAGATGATGTCATTCAAAGCACATACTCTGTTCTGCACAATTTGTGACATCTTTGCTTAAAACAGTTACAGGTAATCCTGTTTGTCTGTTAGCAAAATATCAGAGTAGGATGAAAATTTCAAAAGGTAATCATTAAATGTACAGCTACAAGGCATGAATGTTTAGAGTCAACCTAATCCAAGATGGCATTAGGAGCCACAAAAATGGCTATAACTCAGTTTAACAGATTTTTGTCAAGCTTGTGAAAATCTACTTCAAAGAAGAAAACCAAAAAGATTGATGTGGCAGCAAAAACTAATAGCAGCTCAGAAGAAAGACCTAAGGAAAACCAGACAGTGCATGTTTGCAACAAAGAACCAGTCAGTATGTGAAGCTGAAGAACAGATTATAAAGGACTGAGGTTAATGAGCAAGTGGACACAGGTGGCAGATTACTAATCAGGAACTGGTGCAGATTGTTAAATTAGGCCGGTATGGAGAAACTACTGAGGGAGAGTAAGTGATGGCACAAGAAACACAGAGGGCACAGGGAGCAGAACAACACATCACAGGGGAAACAAACACACGGATAACAAGAAATAAAACAGAACTACAGAAATACAAATTAAAACAATAAACCTAATACAAAAGATTACCAAAAAATAACCCCAAAACTCAAATCCTTACAATATTGTGCTGGCATTTGGTGTGGTAGTAGCTGAGAGTCATCTCCAACACATACTCTGAGCTTAATTTATTACATTATTGGATGTCTAAAAAAAAGCAAAGACCTGGGGACTTTTCTCAGACGTGAGCGGGTCACTAAGGCTCAGCTATATCTAAACTGGAAATGGGAGGAAGAGTTCCTCTGTTCTCGAAGAATGAATGGAACTGTTCTGCTCCTCGGCTGGCAAGGGGCAGTTTTACAGATATTGAATTAAAATTTATTGTGACAGCAGCTGAGAGTCATTCAGAACACATCGTGTGTTCTTAGTTACTGGTTTACAGGAACTGAAACATTCTGGAAAAAATAAAAACATGTCTTTTTAGAAACAATAAAACAGAAGATGGTGTTTTAATTCATACTTTAATACCAAAAGTTCCTCTGTTCTAAAGAAAAAAAATCCTGTTCTAGTACTTTTAGAAAGAAATATGTTTAGGTGTTTTCTATAAAAATATAGTAAAATATTAGTTATAAAATTACTAAGGTCATTAGTAAGGTCATTTGGTCATTTTGCTGATAAAACGTCAGTTTTCTTTTCATTATTTTTGGGAGAAATAGTTTTCATTATTCTTGAAATGTGGTTCCTGTGTATCCGGATTTGGAAAAAGACTGTTTTTGGAGTTGAATTATTTTCTTTTCATGCTGTGAATCTCCGGTTGTTTTTTGATGTTGAGAGAAGATGCTTGAAGAACGGCGAGCCAGGACCCAAAGGAGCATGACGATACCACAGGGAACATTTTTCTTTCTGCTTCACTTATGCAGTGGGATTGCGCACATTAACACTACCCGGGTAGCTACGATAAAATATTCAGAACTGAACACTGAACTCTGAACTGATCATATAAACTGAAAGAATTAATGGATAAAAAAACTCTGAACTTGACTGACTTGACTAGGACTAAAATAAGAAAACATTGACTACTGTAATGGGAGAGTTGATTATAGGGTAGCACCTGTTGTTGTTGAGTCCTGACTATGCTCACAGAATGACCTTGTTTACAGGAGTGATGTTGAATTTTCTCCTCATGGGAACCAGACTGACTTGCTTTTCCCTAACTCCTCCTTCTGCTCCAGTATTTCAATGTCTTTAATAAAAGCTCCTTTGTTGACTTGGGGGGGGCAGAGCTTTGATTTCGGTTCCCCATTTGGTTCTGGGACTCTGATGTTAATTCTTAATTGTCTTTAATGCTTTCTATATTTTGTGCACAATATATAAATAAACCTGTTTGAGTGATTTCATCTAATAGTGCCTGGAAATTATTTTTCTGACACAACACTACTTTGTTCTGTTCATGTGTGGCCAGTATGTGTAATAAATACTTGTTTTGTTCTACATATTGTTTCCTTTGCTCCTTCTGAGTTGAACCTAGCTATGATAAATTAATTGACCATTAAGACTCAGTCACTAATCTCTTTGTAGCAGGTGACTTAACAGGGTAGTGAACGTTACACCAAAGTGGCGAGCCAGCCAGGAGGAGCGGTTGCAAAGGGACAATACTATTTTATGTGACATGCCTTTAGGTATTTTGTTTGGCAGATGTAATGTATTGTTGAAACCATATTTTGTAAAGATCTAAAACCTCATATATCTTTTGAAAAAATGGATATTGCCCAGTGTTATGGAATTGATGTGACGAGGGCCATAAGTGTTAATGGGGTCACTGAAACAGACTCAAACCGTGATATTAGGGCTTCCTTTACAAAGTATGGAGCAGTAAGCAGAATCATCAGAGTGCACAACACAGAAGAAGAAGGAGGAGAAACTGTCATTTTATAGTTTGCGTTGCAAACATTCCCGGCTGACATTGAGACACATTTCCCTATTGAAATAGAGAATGTTGCCAAACCGGATGTGAAGTGGCATGCAGCTTGTCTTACCATGCCTGCACCCAACCAGACCTTAGGCTCTGATCTACCTCTGAATGAGTCAAGTGATGACACAGACAATGACAGTTCTTCTGAACACAGTACAACCCTTCTAATAAAATCCACTAAGCGCAGTTTTGCGCTAGACGAAAGCTGTCCTTCTCCTGCATCCCCAAAATTAAGCCATCTCAGACTCACTGTGTGGTTAAGAGAAAAACTGAGACAAAACCCCCAAAGCTGACAAGTGATGTAACTAACCCAGTAATGATCTCGTCTGTCTGCCTCATGCCACGTCTTGTCATGCAATTAATCACACCTCATTCTGGTCACCTGCTACGACTCCCTGATTAACTCTACCACACCTGTTCCTTGCCCTTTATATTCCCCTCATCTCCCACATTTCCAGATTATGAAAGCTCTCATGCAAGTAATTCTCCAGCGTTTTCGGATTGTCTCTTTGTGCCTCGACTGTGTTCATGTTCCCAGGATTACCCTCTACGCCTTGCCCCTATCGGATCTGTGCTGAACTACTGCTTTCTGGACTTCGACCCCTGCCTGCCTCCTGGAACTCGCTTTCTCGCCTGCCCCTCTGGTTTCGTTTCCTGCTCTCGGCTCTTCTGGTAACGACCCTCGCCCGTACGACCCCGAGTCTGTCTCTGCCCCGGTGACCTACCTGGTGGGCTCATGGAGTCTCGTCTCTGCTCTTGGACTATGTGCTGTTGTTGCCCACCGGTTGTGGGGTTTTGCCCTCCACTGCATTACCTCCCTGAACGGTGGCCGGAGTTCCTGCTGCAAAGAGTTTCATGCTCCCTGTCACGTAATAAAGTCTGTGTTTTCCCTCCACTCCTGTGTCCTGGCTGAAATCCCGGGTCCACAAACTGATTCTTGTCAAACCCACCTGAAATACAGTGTATTGTGGTGGAACGTTATCAAAAATGATGCCGTCACTCCCCAGAGCCAGTCAAAATGGTTACGCCCATTCTCAGGCAGAGTACCAAAGCCACCAGGTGAGGCAGATTATGAAACATGGGGTCTGCATGTTGAGCTACTGTTTAATGATGAAACTTCAGATGACGTAGACCAGAGAAAATTACTAGAAAGTTTGCTCCCTCCAGCATCTGATGTTGTGAAACAACTTGGTTATTCAGAACACCCAAGAGAATATGTAAAACTGCTTGATGCTTCTTTGTGGAGGATGGTGAGGAAATATTTGCCAAGTCCCTGAGTATCCAGTAATCCAGGTGAGAAGGCATCTGAATATCTGCAGCGACTGCAGGGTCTTTTGAGCACTGCTATTAAAAGAAATGATGTGAATGCAGCAGATGCTAACCGACACCTCTTGAAACAGTTCAAAAGAGGCCATTCGGACCCCAGTTTGATCTTGTAGTTAGAAATAAACAGAGAAGCAACACTTGACTTTGCAGAACTGCTGTTACAGATATGCACTGAAGAAGACAAGCGAGCGTCTAAGCTGGACCGGATGCATCGCCATTTTGGGTCATTTTAGGTCAACTCTAGTAATGACGAGACATCTCCTTGTTCTGAACCCGGTTCTGAAGTGTTCCAAGCATACATTTCGGAGACGGAGAAGTTAAGGTAGCAGGTTTTTGAGTTGCAATTACAGCTCACAACAAAACCCTCCAAAAAGCAGAGAAAAAAAGAAGCAAAGGTTGCTGGGAAAACCCAAGAACTGTCCACACCAACAACAGAAATCCAAATTCAAAAGGTTACACAGCAGTTTTCAGAAAAAGCTTAGGCTAAAGCTTGGTTCTCTTTCAGGTGCGGTGAACAAAGCTGCTGTTGATCAGAAATACAAAGAACTCAAAGCTAAACAAGAAGAATGGAAGAGTAAACATCCTAATCAGTCGTTAAACTGGAACAGGTTCCGGTAATGGGACGTACTGGAAACAGAGATTTTTCAAAGAGTCTCACACCCAAAGAACATTGTCAAAACAACAGTCACCATGCTGAAAACCATCAAGTTTCACTGATGAGGAAAAACTGGTCACAGTCTTAGCCCTAATTGTTCCAGACAACAGAGCCAATTCAGGGATTCCAGTCCTGATTGCTACGAATGCTCTGGATATTTTATACAAGCACTTCAGTGAACAAATGAGTATCCCTGAGGACTGTGGTTATGTTCCTCTCATTAGGCAACTTCATGCCATTTACAAGAAAAAGACAAGACAGAAAAGCTATGTGAGGTCTGTCAAAATACAGTGTAAAAGCAAAATCATCCTTGCAGCTGGTAAAAAACTAACATTAGATGGACATGTGAGAAATGTTCCTGCAGAACGAGGGGCTATACTTTTATAGCCCCTCGTTCTGCAGGTGTGATATTCTGCAGTTATATCATGTCAAGCCCACAACAGACTTCATTTAAAGTTCCCATCCTTCTGAAAAATTAGACTAATCATGACATTGTAGTTCCAGCTCATCAAGTCTTGGCCAAAGTCTCCCTTTGTCAATCTCTTCTCCTGTTTCTCCCTCTAACATTAAAGGAGAAGCAGAACCTGAAAGGCAAACGCACAGTAATGTTACCTGGTGTCCTGGTTGTGAGGTGACTCAAAGTGACATTATCAGAGTCTGAAAGCCCATTTGCTTCACCAATTGTCATGGTGAAGAAGAAAAATGGACAGATCCGGCTTTGTGTGGACTATAGGAAGTTGAACAGTCAGACTATTAAGGATGCCTATGCCTTGCCTAACATCAAAGAGGCATTTACCACACTTACAGGATCTAAATGGTTTTCTGTGATGGATTTAAAGTCAGGCTATTACCAGGTGAAAGTTGACAAGTAGGATAAACATAAAACTGCCTTTGTCACGTCTATGGGTTTTTGGGAGTCCAACCGAATGCCACAAGGAGTGACCAATGCGCCGAGTACATTCCAGCACCTGATGGAGAATTGTATGGGCTCCATGAACCTCAAAGACGTCTGCTCATGTTCTTCGAGGCTGTCAGTGAACACTATGAGATCATCCATAGTTTTGAGTGAGATATTTAGAACACATAGTGTCAGAAGAGGGAGTACAAACTGGCCCTGATAAGATCCCAACACTCACTACTTGGCCAAACCCAACCAACAACTCATAACTGAAATCGTTTCTGGGGTTTACAGGGTACTATTGACAATTCATTAAGGGTTATGCAAAGATTGCTAAACCTTTGAATGATTTAACAGCTGGTGTAGGCCCTGTTAGAAAACCCAAACGTAATGGACTAAAGTCAGACTCTGACTGGAACCGACCCTTTAAGGAAAAATGGGCCCCTCTATGTGACAAGGCATTTAAAACCCTCATACAAAAGCTAACAACTGCACCAATACTTGGATTTGCTAACCCTTGTAAACCATATATTCTACACACAGATGCTAGTTTACATGGACTCGGTGCCGCTTTGTATCATGAAGATGGAGGTCAGTTGAGGGTCATAGCATACGCCAGCAGAGGGCTGTCAAATTGTGGAAGAAGGTACCCCACCCACAAACTAGAGTTTCTCGCTTTGAAGTGGGCAATCACTGACAAGTTTGCTGACTATTTATATGGTGCTGATTTCACGATCATGGCAGACAACAATCCGTTAACGTCTGGTTTTGACAACTGGCAAACTTGATGCAACAGGGCATCAGTGGCTTGCTGCCTTATCCTACTTCACTTTCAACATTTAGTACCGTGCTGGTAAAAGAATTCAGGATGCTGATGGATTATCAAGGCACCCACTTGTCCTTGCAGACAATTTCAAGAGGGATGAAGCCATTATGTCATTTCCTGCAGAAGATGTGCAAGCTGTATGTGAGAAACGTCAAGTGAACAGCAAGAAGAAAAGGCAAGTTCAGCTGATACTGAGAGTTCAAGATCAGTTGTCCTTAATTGACGTTCTCTACAGGAAGCACACATATCAGGGTTAACCCATTTTCCAGCTGGTTCTTCCTGAGAAATACAGACAACTTGCATTTGAAAGTCTCCATGAAGATGTTGGTCATTTGGGAATTGACAGGACTATGGATCTCATCCAAGCCCAGTTTTATTGGCCAAGGATGTGATTGAAAGTTGAACAGAACATCAGACAATGTGAAAGATGTGTGCGCTGCAAAGCCCGAGCTGAGAAAACAGCACAGCTTGTTAACGTCAAAACAAGCAGGCCACTTGAGCTAGTGTGCATGGACTACCTGTCACTTGAACCTGATAGTCAAGGGACAAAGAGCATACTAGTAATCACAGATCATTTCACAAAGTTCTCTGTTGCAGTTCCTACTCCTAACCAGAAAGAGAAGACTGTGTCTAAAGCCTTGTGGGACAAATTCATTATATATTATGGCTTACCAGAGCGAATGCATAGTGACCAAGGTCGCAATTTTGAATCAGCGGTCATTAAAATTTGTGCGAGATGTTGGGCATAAAGAAGACAAATACAACCCCATACCATCCACGTGGAAATCCAGTAGAGTGGTTCAACCGTACTCTATTCGGGGTGCTGGGAACTCTTCAAGAAGATGACAAAGCCAAGTGACGTGACCATGTACAACCATTAGTTCATGCTTACAATTGCACAAAAAAATGACACAAATAGGTATTCTCCTTATCAGCTTATGTTTGGGAGACAGCCCAATCTACCAATTGAAGTGACATTTGGACTAATTTGTCAAGGAAAAGATACAGTTACTCACAGTGAATATGTGAAGAGCCTTAAAGAAACTCCAAGGAAGTTACAAACTCGCTGTGGAGCACAGTCAGAAAACTGCTCAGCACAATAAGGCCAGATATGACCTCAAAGTTAGAGAGTCCATTTTGGAAGAAGGTTGTGTACTGATACAAAATGTAGGAATCCAGGGAAATCACAATATATATATAAAAAAAACTTTCTCAAGTGGACCAGATAGTTATTTTTCATTGATGTAAAGGATGGCTGCCGAAGAAGATCTGGTTAACTTTTTGAAAATACCAAGTATTAATATTATTATTATAATATATATATTATTAAGTTAAGTTTATTTGTATAGAACATTTCAGCACAAGGCAGTTCAAAGTGCTTTACATTATAAAAACTAAAAAGTCATACAGACAACATACAAAAGCAACAACATACAGTCGCCAAATGAAATACCAGTTCACATCCATTTATTATCGTTCAAAAGGAACTCTGAACAGGTAAGTTTTAGCCTTGATTTTTTTTTCTGCCTTTTTTCTGCTCTGCTCCTGGTGGAAGGCGGACGTGTTTCTTTTCTCTCTGTCTCTCTGACTTCTGTACTGCCCCCCCCTGCATTGCTTTTCGGAACCTTTCGGCACTTCTTTTTTACATACTCCTCCAAACATTTTTGGAACTATGGATCTGGTCAGCTGGTCTATCAATGCAATTGATCAAATTTTCTCGACGGGAAAGCTGACCAAAGGAGAGCCAGCTTGCCCTGAGAAGACATTCTTCGCTGGATACACATTGGATTCCTGGAAACGGTGCATCCTGTTTGTCTATCGAGTCTGTCTGTGGAAGACGTGGAGGATCTTTACATATTTGGATTTCTAATAACAGGATTTCTGNGCAAGTTGGATGTGATTCTTTTACAGGACCGCAGACTGAACTGCGTTTCTGGAACTCATGAATAATATGGGTTACATCTTGAAGAAAGTTGCTTCGCTCGAAACAGGCGAAATGGTCCTGGAATTTGGCTGTTTTGGATTCGCCATTGAGAAGTATCAGCAAGACTTTCAAGGTAGACAAAAACAGTCTGCCTGAACCAGAACAACTACTGCTTGTTTGTGAATTTGGCTCCCCTAGGCTGACCTTGGTCAGCTATCTTCAAATTTCTCCTGGAACTATGTAAACAAGATGCTCTGTCTACATCTCTGTGTCCGTCCAGAGCTCGCTGATATTATTCCATCATTATCAAAGACAATGGCCTCTGTGACGTGAATCATAGACCTATCTGCAAACACACACACACACACACAACACACACCACACAGTCTTCTCACTGCCCTTACATACAAATACACACACATATGCACACTTTCCGCTGCTTCTGCATCTCTCCCACTGCCCCCCTCCTCCTTCCCTCTTTTCTCTTAGTAATTTAGCTTAGCTTATTTTGACAATTAGTTATCATTGTATCTTGTACCTGTCTGTAATTTTGTTCTGTAATTTTGTTTCATTATCATGTTCTGTAACTTTGTCTGTAATTTTGTTCTTGTGTTGTAAAGCACTTTGAGTCGCCTTGTGCTGAAAAGTGCTATATAAATAAATGTACCTACCTACCTACCTACCTTGATTTAAAGGAACTCAGTGTTTCAGCTATTTTGCAGTTTTCCGGGAGTTTGTTCCAGATTGATGGTGCATAGAAGCTGAATGCTGCTTCTCCATGTTTGGTTCTGGTTCTGGGGATGCAGAGTAGACCAGAACCAGAAGACCTGAGTGTTCTGGAGGGTTCATCCAACAACAGCAGATCTTCAATGTATTGCGGTGCTCAGTGATTTATAAACTAGCAGAAGTATTTTAAGTATTTATTTTTTATTAGTTATGAAATAACTAACCTTGTTTTCCTTCAGTTTTTGGATGACATTTGGTATATTTAAATTTCAAAAAGTTGACCAGATCTTCATCAGCAGACATCTTTGACATCAATGAAAAATAACTATCTGGTGCACACAAGAAAGTTTCTTTTTTTTCCTTCAATGTTTCTTTAGGGGCTCCATACTTTTCAGCACAATAAATAGCCAAAAATACCTTCAGTAAACTAATATTTTTTACTGTGTTGTGTAATATTGTGCACCACTAGGAAGCTGCAGTTAGATGCAATAAGTTTACAATATTTTTACTTCTAATTTGTGAGATATCTACAAAACTGGATTTTTGGTCTGACCAAAGCTTGATTTTAGTGTAGGCACAAGGACCTTTTTTACCAACCTAATTAACTGATAGTTCATGTTTTAAAGTACCTTGATATGTCACAGCTCACGGCCGTTGTCACGCCTCCTCTATCACTTCCCTCCCTCAGCTCATGTCACGCCCACGTTACCGTGCCATCCCATCATCAAGCCAATTTCCTGCACCTGTGTTTACCTGTATTTAAGGTCACTCCACACGCTCAGACTCCGCCAGATTATTGAACAGCTCTTGCTTAGTAAGTGTCCAGCGATTCCCACAGTTTCATGCCTGCCTTGTTTTTGACCTCTTGCCTGCCTCTCGACTTCTGTTTTTTGCTCGCTCCCTTTTGGATACTTCTTCGGACTCGGACCTGGATTAACAGATTTTCCCCCTGCTTATGGGACTTAGCTTTTGGATTATCCTTCTCTGTTTTTGGCTGCCGACTTCTGATCTCCCGGTTCCGACCTCACGCCCGCTACTGGATATTCCTTTCTGCCTAAGACCCTCACCTAACTCAGTTCCTGCTCTGGGCTTCCAGGGCCCTGAACCCCAGCCATTGACTGAGCTAGACCTGCCACTAAGTGTGAGTGCTGTTTTTGATACATCTTCTAACAGCTTTGAGTTGACCAATAAAAGGTTAAAACTTTGTTTTGTTGTCTCGTGTTGACTCCATTGTTGCCTGACCTTGTCATGATACCAAATATGCTTTTCTAACCACGGTAAAATTTAGTGCCATGTAAAAGTTCCTCTCATTGGTGATGCAGCAACAAACAAACAAACAAAAATAACTGAATATTTATCCTAACCACTGAATTGAACATCACACAATACTTATTAAATAATTTAATTTGTTCAATAAAGTGGTTTATACATTATGGGACAAAGTCAGAGCTAAATAAATCTGTTGACTGTGGAGTTAAGTTCCAGATCTTTCTATCCTGACCTAAACAGCAGCAGGTGGTTTCAGTGAGTGACTTCTTGGTCTTTGCTAGTTAAAATTCAGTTTCAGAGCCTTCTACTAAGTCCTTGAATGTCTCTGTGTTTACAGTAGATGTGTCAATGAAGAAAGTTTAAAATGCTTAATCCTCAGAATTGCACCCTGGGCATCCTTGTGAATTTTAAATTTATGCAGAGAACAGTTCGGAGCATATTTGCATATTTAAATGGAGGGATGTCAGGGCAGGGGTCTCATGTGCACTCAGTTCCACATTGATCAAGATGTACAAAGGAAATGTGCTTGGATTTATGCATGCACACTACTCCATACAAGGGAATTTTTTTTTGTGCTAATGCTGTTTTCCCAAATTAAGTGTACATCATGTTTCAGTAGGAAACACATCTCCTGGACGCTAGACTGAACCGTCTCCTTTCTGAGCATAACTGGTAAAACTGCAGCACACCCAGAGCTGTAGGTTGGTAATCAGTTGACATTTGTTGAAGTGTTTCTTGTAGCCCCAAAGTGCAAACCCGGGCTTCATCTGCCATAGTTGATACAAAGCAATTTGAGGAGGGTATGATGTGGGTGGAGTTGGGCCATAAAATAATGTGCAAAGCCTTTTAATACAGTTTTGTAAGCAGTGCATACAAGCCTAGTCTGTGATTGCACAGAGCTGGACGTCATGGAATAGTAGAAAGAAAAAAAAAAAAAAGCTGGACTGCTTGATGTTCCTTCCCCAAGCATCTGTAAGAAGATGCTGTGATCAGATAAGCCTAAAAATGAACTTTTAGGCCATCAAGGAAAACACTATATCTGAGACAATTCTACCACCTCTCATCACTTTGAGAACACTATCTCTGAAGTAAAGCATGGTGGTCGCAGCATCATGGTGAGGGGATGTTTTTCATCAGAAGGGACTTAGAAACTGGTCAGAGCTGAAGGAAAGATGAATGGAGCAAAAAAAAGAGAAATTTTTGAGAGGATGATTTTAATTTAAGACTGGGACAGAGGGCCACATTCACATTGTTAAAGCAACACTCCACTGATTTAGGGAGAACCAGTTCACACTCAGTTGCGTATCACTTCATTGAGAGCTGGAGATCACAGTCCAATGATGCCAACAAGACCACATCATTTGCAAATAGCATAGACAGAATCCCGAGGCCACCGACTCCTGGCTGCACTGAGAAATTCTGTCCGTGAAAGTTATGAACAAAGTTGGTGACAATGAGCGGCCCTGGACTTTGCCTCCTGGATGCCTCCCTGGTGACGTCCCACCGGGAGGAGGCCCAGAGGAAGACCCAGGACACGCTGGAGGGACTATGTTTCTCGGCTGGCCTGGGAACGCCTTGGGATTCCCCCGGAGGAGCTGGCCCAAGTGGCTGGGGAGAGGGAAGTCTGGGTCTCCCTGCTTAGGCTGCTACCCCCGCCACCCGACCCCGGATAAGAGGAAGAAGATGGATGGATGGACATACTGTTTAGCTCATTGTAGCATCTACTTTGCTATTTGTAGCCACTTATCTGTTTTTTTTTTGTTTGTTTGTTTTGAGTTGGTGTTTTGTTGCTTTTAGCTGTTGTTCTGCACTATTTTGTATTTAGCTTGCATTCCACTAATTTTAGCCACTGGTTTGCTCATTTTACCATTTGTTCTACTTACTTTACCTAACAACTCAGTTTTATCTTCTTCAGAAACTTTTAACAAAGACATTTAGCAGTGAACATTAACATTTCATTTCTCCAGAAAATGCTATTTCTCTAATTTATTTCTACACACAAATCTAACACTATTAATTTAGGCTACGTTTATAGTCTTAGCCCTCATTTTATCCTAGCTGCTAGGATACTAACAGTTGTTTGTCCTGACTAACCCAAGTAACTTATCTTTTTTTCATTCCCAGTTAAGCACCCACTACGTTTGAATTACCATTAGATTGAGACGATTGCCTTGTACTTGTAGTCTCTGTTAGAATGCTTCATGAAGAAACACTCTCCATATGAGACAGATGACAAAATGAATGAGAGCCCTGCAGATGGGATGCTATTGCTCCTTTGATTTTCTGTTTGCTCCACACAGCAACATCCATAGAGTAGACAGATCCATTACATTTTATTTGGGGTCCTTTCAATTATTTCTGGAAGGTGATCTGAATCTGTAGAGCAGTACTAGTCATAGCATGTAGCTGTTGAAGTGTGTTCTTCCAAGCACATAATGAATGATACTCTTTATTGTATTCTTATTACCACTGGTTGCCTTTTTAACAGAGAGGCTATGAAGAGATGTCATTTATCAAGCAGACATGAGGCTGGCTTTATATCAAACACATTTTCTCCTACAGCGAGACTGCATTGCACATCTCTGATTCATTCTCAACTTTATTGGACATCCTTATTTATATATTTTGCTTTTAGCCTGAGTACACCTAATACAGGAAGCAGAGTACTCGTCACTTTGGTGTCAGAAAGAATTGAGTGTTTTTAATGTTGAATGTCCTGTGGGGAAAAACCTTAATTTCTTCAAGCAGACATGCTGAAAATTCATAAACAAAGCAGCAGTGTGTGAGTTTGATAGCTGAATTGCCTGAAGGCTTTGTCTAATGAAAGATTACTGAAGCAAACCCCAGGAGATGCTGTAACAGATGAGGTGACCTCACATGCATGCAGAAGTGACACAAGGTATGGTTGTGGCTTTTACAAGATACATAAACCCTGTAAATCTTGAGTTAGGATATAGCTGCAAACTGTGCCATTACAGTTTACATTCATCTCGTATTAAACTTCTGCATCCCATATGAAAGATTTAAAATAAATAAATACTGTGATTTGTGGAGAAAATTAAAATGGGGTATTTTATTTTGTAGAAACTCAGCAATTTTTTTTTTTCAGCAGCTCATCTGAGGTCATGGCTGGTAGCTGTCCTGGATATCTGCAATGTTGCCTTCAGGTCGTTCAACCCCTTCAGATGTGAAAACCTTGTCTGTCTTGGATACCATTGAGCTGCACTTATCAAGTCCGAATAACGAACCAATGCCCTTGGTGTATATCCTAGTGTGATGGATTAATACGCATTTTGGCATACAGATTGATATCATCCATATAGAGGAGGTGAATGATGACTGTTACATTTTGGAGCCCATATCCATAGCCACTGTTTGCAATCATCTGGCTGAGGGGGTTCAGGACAATGCAGAACAGAAGCGAGGCCAGTGCATCACCTTGGTATATGAAGGCTCTTGGTGTCCTTTTGATGTTGTACAATTTCAAGCACTCCAGTATCTGTGCGTGGCATCGAGCCACAGGCTTTCCTGTAGTCAATCCAGGCAGTGTGCAGGTTTGTGTGTCTGGTCTTAAAGTCTCGAGCTACAGTTCCGTCGACCAGTAGCTGGTGCGTTTCTCCTCTGGTGTTGGTGCCAATTTCCTTCTGTGCCTCGCTCAGGTATTGGCCCATGTGTTAATTCGTTTTAGCTGCTATGATGCCTGACAGGAGCTTCCATGTTGTAAAGAGGTAGGTGATTGGCCAATGATTGGATTGAATTGCCCCTTTCTGGGGGTATTTTTATGATCAATACTGTCCGGCATTGGGTCAACCACTCAGGGTGGGTCCCTTTTATTAGCAGCCGGTTTATTTGTGGTGCTAGGCATTCATAGAGAGCAGTCAATTTTTTCAGCCAGTAGGTGTGGATCATGTCAGGCTCTGGTGCAGTCCATCTCTTCATACCTGAGATTCTATCTTGGGTGTCTGCCACTGTGATAGATACTGTTTCTTGCTCTAGGAGATTGGTGTGTTCAGATCCTAGATCCTGAAGCCATGGGACATTATTGTGTGATGCCTCCTTCTCCCATATGCATCACCAGTATTGCCTTTGAGAGTACACTTTGAATGGTGTGGTGGAGAATACCCTGTTTATACTCCTGGCTTCTGCTTCTTGAGTGTACCTCTTAAGATGAGTAGCCAGAGCTTTGAGCTGTTGTTTGGCAGTCTCTAGAGCCTCAGGTATGAACCAGTTGCAATAAATATATAACGCCCAGAGGGCTGGTAGCTTGAAGGTTCTGTGAAGTATCTTATCTATTCCTAGGATTTCACTCGTCTGGACAGAGATTCTATATTTCCTCTTTTACCCCTGGGTATTTCTCGAGCCTCTTGTGCTCCTTCTTCCACATGTTACAGTCACTTGGGATTGCTACATCTATCACCACTGCCTTCTTCTGTAGTTTGTCGACCACAACAATGTCCAGTTGGTCAGCCTTCACCTGCTTATCAGTCTGGATCTGGAAGTGCCACAGTATCTTAGCCCTGTTATTCTTCACCACCTTTAATGGAGTCTCCCACTTTGACTTCGAGGCCTCGGCACAGATGTTCCTGTACACTATTCCACTTTGTTATGGCATTCCATGTTTGCTTTGACTGCCTGCACCTTACATGTGCTGGACTGTCTCAGGAGTTTCTTTGCACAACCTGTATCTTGGTATCCTGTCTGGGATGGTAGACCACATTCATTACTCTTGTGCTGACAGCCTGGAAAATTGACAGTTATAGTGGCCCTCTGCATTGTGTATAGTAGTCTGTTCTTGTGCGGCCATGATTATTTTCTCTGTACTGTCTTTCAGTCCAGCCCTCTTCAGCCACTGGTAGGATTTATTCATATAAGCCACTTCCTCAGCATTCTGGTAGTATTTGCCATGCAGGGGGCTTATCATTCCACATTGTTGCAATGTCTAAGTTGGCATGGCTTCATTTCCATATTTCTATGCTTCTCACTCATTAGACAGCCAAGGTTGCTCAGATTTTTGTGGCACTGGATGTTAAATCCTGAACCCCTGGCATTGCCGTATCAAAGTCATTTGACATAATCAGTGCCAACCTCTCAGCAACAAATTTTGTGCATTGCTTGTAGCAAGGGAGATCTGTGAGAGCAGAGGAGAGGTGGGGGATGTCAGTGGAAGGTGTCTATCTGTCAGCCAGTCACAGTGTGCTGTGGGTTTCCTGACTCCTGCCTACCAAATGGTCTCATCTACACTTAAGAGAAGCTAAAATGCAAACTTTTTTTTCTGCTCCTGGTGGAAGGCGGACGTGTTTCTTTTCTCTCTGTCTCTCTGTCTCCTGAACTGCCCCCCCCCCCCTCTCTGCCCTGCTTTCTTTTTCAAAGCCTCTTTTTACATATTTTCAAAAAATTTAAGGAATATGGATCTGATCAGCTGGTTTCTCAACGCAATTAATACAATTTTCTCGACTGGGTGAAGGAGAGTCCAGTCTCAGGATATGTCTCGCTGGATATACAGTGGATTCCTGGCAGGAGTGGAAGACTGTGTACCTACCGACGTGGAGGTTCCTTACATATTTGGGTTTTTGATAACAGGATTTCTGCTCTTTGGACCAGGCAGTTACCTGGATTATT
>NC_051430.1:5415830-5418191 GCF_001649575.2 Kryptolebias marmoratus | reverse complement strand
AGATATGTCTGGTTTTACTTCGGCTGTATAGCGGGCCTGGGGTACTTTTAGATAGTTTGGTACCGTTAGTTTTAGTTTTAGCTTAGTTTAGTTCTGTACATTTAGTCATGCTTAGATCTGTTGGTTTAGCTTAGCTTATTTAGACAATTAGTTACCATTGTATCTTGTACCTGTCTGTAATTTTGTATCATTATCATGTTCTGTAACTTTGTCTGTAATTTTGTTCTTGTGTTGTAAAGCACTTTGAGTCGCCTTGTGCTGAAAAGTGCTATATAAATAAATGTACCTACCTACCTACCTACCTATGTCTGCTGCTTCTGCCTCTTTGCAATACAAACCAACCACAGTCCTATTTAAGTTTCCAGCATTTGTTTCCCAAGTGATATTTCTGTAAACAAGAAGTGGCTTCAAGTGATTTGTTGAGAGAAAGGTTAGAACTTTACAGCGGAGTGAGGTAGCAGGTCTGTTTGTAGCCTACAAAGCTAACTACTCTTCTGCCACCATTGAGACAGTTTTTGACTGTTGAGTGACACAGCTAGCAGTTTATGATGGCTTTGGTTATGATGCTGGAAGGAGGATATCTGACCTGGATTATTAGTGTTACTCCAGCACAAAAGATGTTTTTCCTTTGACTGCTGCTTCATTCTTGAAAGCTTTTTTTATTGGTAAAAACTTGGAGTTGTTGTGATATGCACATATTATTGTATCTTGCTTTTTTAATGAAAGACATTTGCTTACATCTGAAAATGCTAACAAGTCTGTTATGTAAGCTAATTTATGCTAAAAGAATTGATCAAATCAAAAAAACTTTATTCAACAGAGTACTGGATAAGTTTAACTGCACAATGATGGTTGAAATGTTGAATGCGAAGAGATAAAAGAGATATTATTAGGGAGGAAACTGTTCGTTTTTCTGTGTAAGGGAACTGTTCTGAAATCATGAAGTAAACGTTTGATTTCAATTTCTTATATAAACTATATACTCTAGACCCAAAGAATCATTGGTTTGATACAATATTTGATATACTGTAGGTTTTATGTGATTCTGAGTCAGATAGTCAAAATAGCTTCATCTTTGTTGTTTTAATAATCCTCAGACATGTTCCCTGAATTTAGCCACTGCATGTGTTCAGCAATTTGATCATATCCTCTTTTATAAATTTAATACAGTTTTGCAAAGAAGATGTTTTAAAGTACAAGTCATGGCTCAACTTTAAATTTTCATTGGAAGAGATCTCAGAAAAGTGAAAAAAACAATAACATGGCATTGAATGCCTCACGGTTCTGCACAAACTATCAACAAAGAATTGCACTTAAAGGAGGAAGTTTACTCGGTTTGAAATTTCATTATATATAAAAAGAATTATATATATAATTATATAAAAATATATAAAATTACTAGGAAATCTGAAAATTATTTGTTGTACGTGGTACTTAATAATAATAAACAAAAAATCCATCCATTATCTGCTGCTTATTCCGAATTCTGGGGCAGCAATTTGAACAGGGAAGCCCACACATCTCTCTCCGCAACCATCTCTTCCGGGAAGATTCCAAGATATTCCCAGGCCAGCCAAGAGACATAGTCTCTCCAGCATGTCCTGGGTCTTCATCTCCCAGTTGCAACACCAGCCCAGAACACCTCAATAGGCAGGTAAACACACACACACACAAACAACTTTTATCTCACCCTATTTGTTCTACATGGGTGGTTCCACTTTCACTTCAAGATCATGTCTGGGAGCTTGAGGGTTCTACACAGTATCTTAGTTGTTCCTAGGACTGCGCTCTTTTAGACAGAGATCTCTGAGGTTGTTCCTGGGATCTGTTGGAGCCACTTGCTCATACAGTAGCATCC
The DNA here is from genome assembly GCF_001649575.2 of Kryptolebias marmoratus. Classification (NCBI taxonomy): domain Eukaryota; kingdom Metazoa; phylum Chordata; class Actinopteri; order Cyprinodontiformes; family Rivulidae; genus Kryptolebias; species Kryptolebias marmoratus. The sequence continues at coordinate 5,416,333 of NC_051430.1, read as the reverse complement.
CAACAGTGTCTGTTATCTTGACCATGAATGTCTTGTTCCGGTAGCCCATTTCTCATCAGAATGTCCTGGTTTGTTCCCCAAAATCTGATGTGAACCTTGTTAATCCGGGCAACGTTCAAGTCGGCATCACATCATTTTTATGTCTCTTGCTCATTGTGTAACCGAGGTTGCTCAGAAGTTGGCATTCAAACCCTCAAACCCCTGCTCTCCTGCACCAAAGTCGTATGACTTAACCACTGTGCCAATTCCCACAGCATATATATATATATATATATATATATATATATATATATATATATATATATATATATATATATATATATATACCATGAGAGAGATTAATATGAATCACATGCTGGCTCAGACGTCGCCCGGCCAGGTGCTGGGGAACCAGAGCACCCTGATGAAAAATGGGCTACTGGAACAAGACGGAGGAAGTGGATGAGAGGTGAAAACATGGATCTGTTGGAATGCTACTACTCAAGTAACCCTAGTCAGAGAGG
>NC_051430.1:5409758-5413717 GCF_001649575.2 Kryptolebias marmoratus | reverse complement strand
TGATGGGGTGTGTTTCCAACAAGGGGAGCTAAAATACTAGCCAGATGTTTTGCTATGTTATATGTCACTGAGTTCATGCTGCTGACGATAGGTCTGAGAGGTGTTCCTTCCTTATGTATTTTGGGGAGTCCATACAGGCAGGGAGTGGCTTCCCCCGGGTATAACCTGTAGAAAATCAGAATAGAAGTCCAGTTGTTTTTGTTTTTTAATTTTTTTTTTGAATTTACCATGGCCTGGATGACTGAGAATCTACACCAGCTTAATGTAATTGCGTTTCTGTTTTTTGTTTGTGTGCTTTGTTTTTTGGTGTGCTTTATTAATGTTGTGGTTTGAACTTCAGGGCCACTGTAAAATGTGATATGTGACAGTTTAATGTTTGTTTTTTTTATTATTTTTTTTTATTTTATGATTGTTGGATCAAGGTTTGATGCTCTTTTGGTCAGGTCAGTCAACAAGATTGAAACTTACTTACATAATACCTTGTAAGTTCCAGAGGGGAAATGACCATGGATGGATGGATGGATGGAAGAGACAGACAGACAGATCACATTTAGGATGAAGTGATTGTTTCCACTGCCATGAAGAGTTCTACCAGTTCCCTGTACTCAATCTCTTGTCCCTCAGTGACTGTTTTAAGATGACTGTATGCTGAATCATACAAGGTCAAGAGACACGGTGAGAGGAGTATATTGTAGTGCTCATTTGCTGCTGACCACCCACTCAGACATAAAACCACTTTAGTTGTGCAAACTGTGCTGTCTGACAGATCCTCAAATGTATAACCTGTGATGAAGATGTCCACTCATATTTTCTGGAGCTTCTCACACCACACTGAAAAGAAATGGGCTATAGCATCAGATAAATCAATAAAAATAATCGTTCTTTGTCCAGACAGGAGTTTGTTCACTGAAGCAGCTTAATGATGACAGTTTTAGCTCCAACTTCAGAATGATAAGCAAACTGCAGTGGATGCTAAAAGATGCTTACTTGCTTAGTTATATAACTGAGCTAATAATGGTTCATCAATATTTGTCAAGATTAGATGTTATAGTGGATCCATTTGTTCTTTGAAGTCGAAATTGTGAGTTCAAAATAGAAAAAGTCAATTGGAACAGCACCCAAAGCTAGACATCCAACTCAGAATGTAGCTGTAAATTTCATCAGAGCCAATTATCCATGCCACATGTCCATAATTAAGACATGTGTGTGTATGTAACTGATTTTTGTTACCCTTTAAAGAACCATTTCCTGTAGGTGATTGTCAAGTAGGTGATTATACTATTTACACTGCTTTTTTGTGTTAACAAAATATCTCCTAAACCACTGGACAAATTTTAATAAAATTCTCAAGGTAGTTACCGGATGAACATTTACAAACAATTTACTTTTGGAATCAATCCAATTCAACTTGGCCGCCACCGCCAGCTATCTCTAGCCAACACAAAATTGTGTATAACTCAGTGAATTTTACAGGTCTTGAGATAGAATTTGGTGTGGTAGTAGCTGAGAGTCATCTTCAACACACACCTAAAGCACTAACAGATCTCACAAGATCTTGTATTATGCATGAGATCATGCATAATATCATTTTCAAGGTATGACCAACCAAATCTATAACTCCATCATTTCTCCACATAAGATTGTCTTCGCTTAAAACCCTGGCATGAAAGGCATCGCGTGATATGCATTCTTTCAAGGAATGCTATGCCTTTAATTTTTAATCCATTTTCTTTACCCGAACACCCTGGACCGGTCAAGCCCATCACAAGTCCATCATAGCCTTTAATTATTCATGTGATAATTAATTCTTGCATCATTGTTACTCATATTTCCTTTGTACAATCACAAAATTATACTTAAGTGTTAAAAAATTTAGCCAAACACAAATTTAAAAATAGCCTGTAACTGTATCTGTTTAGTATTATTTTGAACATCTCAGCTGCAGGTCTTTTTTCCCATAGATCTCACTGTGACAAGAGTCAGATTAGTTCAGATCAGAAGAGGGAGAGCTTAAAAGCAGAAAGTATTAGATGATGAAACTCAAAAAGTATGTTGTTGATTGTCGTAAAGTCAAAACTTAAGCTTCATCAAAATATTGAATGTAGTATATGTATAGTATAGTATAGCATAATATAGGAAATTAAAATCAGTTCATCCATGCCTTTTGTGATAAATTTCAGTGAATGATATTTGTGGAGATGACCTTTCTGTATCATTTCATGTACCAATGTACAACCATTAACTCTGGAAATGTTAGCACAAGGGGAAACAAGAGATATGAACTTTTTAAGGCTAACTTTTTTTTTTTAAATCAATACAGGAAGGGGAGCTGAAGGTGAAGGCAGACAGCAGATAGCAAACAGCAATCCCATCCTCAGTCTGTACACGGCACTTTTATATTATAGCATTTCTGTGTTTAGCTTGTTTAGGTATTGGATACTGTACAATCCTAAGACAAAGAAAGTCCACCCTCTTTCAGTTCAGGACATAATTATTTGTTTTTAACAGGTTCTAAAATCATTCATATCTAGCCTCAAGTAAACAAAACAAACAACAGATTCCACCATGTCATTATTTATAACTGATTATTCACAAGTGGAAAACATTTAGGACTGTGTCCCAGCAAAGTTACCCAAAGGTCAGACTGTGCAATGCTTAGAAAAATGAGCTCCATCTCAGAATCTAAAGGCCTCAGTTAGCAAGGCTAAAGGTTAAAAGTCATGACAATTAGAAAAAGACTGAACAAGTATGGCTTGTTTGGAAGGGTTCTCTCTAAAATGAACATGGCAGCATGACTAGGGTTTGTAAAGTTTATCAGATTGGTGAAAGACCAGAAGAGATCTTTACCCATAATGCACAGCAGCAAATACAACATATCAAATGTCAACACAGTGGTGGAGGGCTGATGGTTTGGGCCAACCATGAACTCCTCTGTAGAGCAAAAGATTCTACAGTCAAATGTGATCTGTCATCTGTCCAACAACTGAAGCTTTTACCAAACTGGGTCATGATGAAACAGAACAATGATCCCCAAAACAGCAGCTGATCTACAACAGAACAGCTCTAAAAATGTTTTGTTTGTTTTAAAAGTCAAGGTGTGAGGATCTGGGTTTGGCTCCGCCTTGTGGGCAGCTCCTCTAATCATTCCTTCACAGGTGTTCCAGTTTCCACTGATAAGACCAGCCGGTACTTAAGCAGCAGGCTGGGATCAGATCTTCGCTGAAGCATCGAACCTTCTGGGTTAGATTCTCCGCCTCAGCGTCTAACCTAACTCATGCTCCTTATGCTAATCACGTTCTCTGTTTGTGCCTACGACTCAGGTTTTTGCCACGCCACGACTACGGATCTAAAGAACTACTTACCTGGATAAACCACGGATACTTACCTCGCTGCAAACTGGCTCTTCTTCTGGACCTACTGGAACCACTCTGCTCCTCCTCGATGCCGCAACCCTCCTCTAGGACTTGTAAGCAAACAAAGAGACATTGAAATCCTTGCGACCATCTTGGAACAGAATTGTACCCGAGACTCACCCAGTTCTCCTTCTCTTGCAGACTCCTCCAGAAACTGACCACTGTATATAGCTTCACCTGTAAATAAATGCACTCACCATTATCCTCGTCTCCGTGTATGGTTTTGGTTTGCTCTCTGGACAGAAACTCTTGAGTTTATGACACAAGGTGCTGCAATGGTCCAGTAAAAGTCCAGAATCTCAACTGGATTGAAATGCTGTGGCATGAGAGAGCTGAGCAGAAACCCATCCATTCACTGTCTGCGGCTTGTTCTGGAGCAGGGAAGTCCAGACATCTCTTTTCCCAGCCACCTTTCCCAGCTCTTCCGGGAGGATTCCAAAGTGTTCCCAGACCTGCTGAAAGACCTAGTCTCTCCAGTATGTGTATATATATATATATATATATATATATATATATATATATATATATATCTATCACCACAAAAAA
>NC_051430.1:5404987-5409668 GCF_001649575.2 Kryptolebias marmoratus | reverse complement strand
TATATATATATATTTCCCGCCACGAAAAATGGTTAAATGGTTAAACACTACCACTACTATCAAAAAAGATCTTGAAATTATGAGAAAAGATCTTGAAATTATAATATATATATATATTGGTGAATGCAACACACTTCTGTAAACTTAAGGTACTCAAAAAAATACAATCTAAAAAGCAATCCTTGTCTACTCATATAATATAATTTTGACATTTTCTCACTTTAAGCCTTTAAATGAACCTCACCCACCCCCTCTGCCACTTCCCATAAGAATCTAAATCAAGAGCTGAGATGTCAGGGATTTAAATAATACAGGTTCTACCTGATGAGGTTCTAATCACACTGTTAAAGCTGAGATTTATGTAAAGAAGTGTTTTCATTTTTTATTTGGAGATTCATGTGCTTTGGCTGAAAGTCCTCATCACTAGACTGCAGACCTGCTGCCACTTGTCCTTGTCCTATTTCTGCTCCACTCTGCTGTTTAAAGGCCAACAGAGTTTAGTGAAGAAGTTTATCTTCTTGGATGGCTGAACCTGACAAGTGAATTGATTATTTTTTAATCAGATCATGTCAGGATCCAGGCAGTTCATTGAGTTTCTCCTTTTTTCCCCCTCCTTCACTCTGTCCTCTCCAGATCATTTTGCCCATTCCATTTGCTCAGGTGGATTCATGAGCAGGCCCTAGAGGGGTCTAGCTGACATCCACTTGTATCAGTGGAAAGACTTGATCTAAAAGTCTTCCAGAAACACAAGAGAATGAGTCACCATCACAGGAAATACATCACCTCTGAAGAAGGTTGAATATTAATTGATGTGTGAATATTTTTTAAATTAGATTTATGTTGTTTATATTTACTATTAACCTCTAACTACCAAGGCTTTCTGTGGAGGACACGTTTCTGTGGAGATGGAGATCATGTGTTTCCATGTAGATTCTCCCCATGGTCTGTAATTAGACTCTTGATGGGCTGTGTTCCCTGTAGAGCTCTGCCTGCTGATGGAGCTTGTATCTCCTTGGTTCCAGTTATCGCCTCTGTTCTTCACAATTATCAACAACGCTCTGCTACCTAGTTACTTCTGCCAAGGAGGTTATGTTTTTGGTAGCATCTGTTTGTCTGTCTGTGTATATGGATTACTCAAAAAGTTATGAATGGATTTTCATAAAACTTTCAGGAAACATAACATATGGTACAAGAAACAAGTGATTAAATTTAGGTTGTGATCCGGTCAAAGTTCAAGGTGAAAGGTAAAGGTCACAGATCAGCCCGTTCTCTAAATCTGCAACTGTTAAACTCCACAGCTGGACACCTCATGCATGAAGGTAACCCCTGTTGATTTCAAGATGAAGGGATCAAAGGTCAAGGTCAAGGTCAAAGATTACCTTGTGTTCTAACTTTGCAACCATGTAATGCAGAAGAATTAAACTGCACAGCCAGACACCTCATGGGTCAAAGACGATGCCTGTTGATTTCAAGGTTATTGAGGTCAAAGGTCAAGGTCACAGGTAACCCCTTTTTTAAAAACTTGGCTATGCTCCTATGTGTAACCCTTTTGTTACCTTCACCAAGGAAGTTATGTTTTGGGTGGTGTATGTTTGATTTCTATGTCTGTTTGTTAGCAAGATCTCGTAAAAACTAATGAACAGACTTAGATGAAATTTTCGGGAAACTTTGGGGTTGTCATAAAAAAAACAGTGGATTAAATTTTAATGGTTATCCAAATTGTGATCTGGATCGCACTACTTTACAATCACTCTGTGGCCTTGGCAGAGGTTTGTGCTCTCTGAGTGCTTCTATTTTCACCATACTTTCTCTGCCATACTGTTGTATAGTGAACTATTGATTCTTGTTCCTAGTCTCCATGTGTTTTCATAATTTAGTAATTCTTACCTTTGTTCCTCCTTGTAGTTTCTCTCTGGTTCCAAGATGGCTGAAAAAACCTTCTAGTGTACTTCCCTTCCTGGATTTCCTCTAGTTTGAACATTTTCTGGCTTTTTCCATGTGTTTGCTTCAGGAGTCAATTAGTTCTTCTTCTATATATTGTATTTACTTCCCCTCTTTAGTGGCAGCAGCATTGTTGAGTTTTGGTGACTTTATGTCTGCCTTCCTCTGTATCACAATTCGGGTCTTTGAGGTCAGTGTCATTCCACCGTAAGTCCTACTTTTCAGTTTAATAAACAAACTTTGTACTAACTATTCAAGTATGTCTTTTGGATTCTTCCTTACTTCCGGGTGCAAAATGTGATAGAATGCTGCTGCCCAGTTTATCAAATCCAGCAGACCCTGAACTCCTGGAGTTCCTCAGAATGATTGCTAACTGTAGCATGGGAGATAGGTGGTCTCGTAGGGTGTCCTGCATGGAAATCTGCTGCAATGATCCGGTGACTGCGTTCACCAGGCATCAACATAATTTCGATGTGCTCCTCACATGTTAACCTCTGCGACACATCAATGGCTATAAACAAAAAAAACCTTGTAAATAACTCATGAAAAAATAAAGTTACGTTAAAACCAAGCACACCATTGTTTTTCTTGGGAAATTCCCAATAAGTTTGATGTAAAGTAAAAGTAAAGTAAAAATTTATTTGTATAGCACATTTCAGCAGCAAGATATTCAAAGTGCTTTACATCATAAAAACATCAGAATTACATTACAATCATCCAAAAACATCATTACAATCATCCAAAAAATAATAATCCTCGAGCAGATGATGTGTCACATAACTCTGTTCCCATTGAAAAAACAAAAATTGGATTCAAAATGGCAGACTTCAAAATGGCCGCCATGGTCACCACCCATCCTGAAAAGTTTTCCCCCTCCCATATACTAATGTGCCACAAACAGGAAGTTAATATCACCAACCATTGCCAATCTATTAAGGTGTATCCATATGAATGGCCCACCCTGTATATCTGGCAACACTGTAGGTCAGATATCACCTGTTAACCAGTCTGCAGGCCAAATCCAGCCCATCGTGGAGGTGAGAGTGTGTGTGAGGTGGGGTTGGAAGGGGTGGTGGTACCTACCCATAAATCACTGAAGGATGAAAAGAAAGAAAGAAAAAACTGCAACTGGGCCATCCTAATCAGTTTGTAATGTTTTATTTTATTAATTCACTGTATGTGATGGATAAACTGAGTCCTCCTTAGACTTTGTCAGTCTGATAGCTTATTTATAATGACACACTATTGATATGATGCAGAACAACAACTCACCTCACTTGTACAGCTGTTTATGTCAGACTAAAATACATGATAGCTGTCAAAAAATGTGATTTTTCAATGTTTTTTTTAAATCTTGTGTATGTGTATCATCTGTGCTAAAATGAACCACTAAAAAAGGAGCATTCCCTACAAAAAGTCTACTGCACAATTTATAAGAAAGTAGCAAAATCAGCAGAATCATGTTTCGTTGCCAACAGTTATAATTTGTTTGTTTATATCCGAACACTGATGAGTACACTTCATACAGTTGTATTGTAGGGGCCTAAACAATCTAATCAAATTCTGTAGTTTTGCACTTTACTGTGCTACCTTGATGGTCAAACAATTTACTTGCAAGAAAAAAGAATACAAAAGCATAGCATAGAGAAGGTACTTTATTAATCCTCGAAGGGAAATTGGTTATTCGGCATAGAAGATAAGTTGAAAATTAAAAGCATTATAACCCAACACTTGAAATATAAAAAGTGAAACATTGCTTTCAAATTAGGACAGGGGTAGTGCAATTATGACAGGGTACTGTACATATTGACATGTTTACAGTAGGACAGTAGTATTTGTTAAACAGAAGTGAGCCATTATAAAATGAATCCGGCAAATGGCAAGAATTGTTTCCTGTAGTCTTTTCTGTGGTACCAGGCTAAGTAGTCTGTGTATGTTTGGCAATTTGATTTTTTTTAACAGGAACAACTATCTAAAAACAAAGAACAAATGGTTATTTGAGTCAGAATTCCTGTTTTTCTATATTTTTTCATACTAACTGCTTCATTTTCATTTTCCTTCTCCTTGAATCTAGGGGCTCCTTCCTCTGGGCTGTAATTTCTGACAACACCTTGCACATCTGCTGCCTGTACCTCCTGATGAAGCCAGATGGTAGTTTAGAGTGAGCTGAAACACTATTCTTCGTTGAATTGTTAACCATCACACAAATCCTACTTGTGCTCCTTGGACCTCTCTCCTCAGCTCTCCTTGAGACAGATCTTCCTGTGATCACCTCTGTTTGCATTTTTCCAAGTAAAAAGAAGTCAGCTCAGCAGTTCTATCTGAATGTTCATCTAGCCACTCTTTCAAGTCATTTGTGAATTAAATTCACATCCTCTGGATGCTGGAATCCTTCTTTCCTCCCTCGGTGGCCTAAAACATACAGCCTACAGCTACTTACCTTGAAACCACCAACCTCTACTCTGTTCCCTTCTGCAGACACAAACCCCACAGGTTTACTGTTTCATTTAAAAATAAAACAATTCCTTTATTGTGTGAATGCTTTTAAGCATTCACACCATTGTTTTCCTGTTTCTCTTTATTATTGTGTGAATGCTTTTAAGCATTCACACCATTGTTTTCCTGTTTCTCTTTAATTGTGTGAATGCTTTTAAGCATTCACATCATTGTTTTCCTGTTTCTCTTTATTATTGTGTGAATGCTTTTAAGCATTCACACCATTGTTTTCCTGTTTCTCTTT
>NC_051430.1:5395962-5404133 GCF_001649575.2 Kryptolebias marmoratus | reverse complement strand
TTCTGCTGTTTTACTGGTTTGTTCTGCTGTTTTTTAGGGATTTTTTGGCTTTTTTATTATTAGTTCTGCTGTTTTAATGTCTTTTCAGGTATTCTTAAGGTTTTTTCTGCTGTTTTTAAGGATTTTTTGCTATTTTTAAGGATTGTTCTGCTATTTTAAAGAATTGTTTAGGTGTTTTTAAGCATTGTTCTGCTGTTTTAAGGGTTTGTTCTGAAGTTTTACTGGTTTGTTCTGCTGTTTTTAAGGATTTTTTTTCGATTTTTATTGATTGTTCTGCTGTTTTAAGGATTTGTTTTAAGGTGTTAGGATTTCTTTTGCTATTTTTAGGTTCTGTTCTGCTTTTTGGGATGTTTTCAAGGTTCTTTCAGCTATTTTTCAGGATTTTTGTGCTGTTTCAAGGATTGTTCTGCAATTTTAAGGATCATTCTGCTATTTTTAAGGATCTTTCTGTTATTTTTAAGGATTGTTCTGTTATTTTTAAGCATTATTCTGCCGTTTTCAGCTTTCGTTTTGAAATGTTTGGATTTGTTTTGCTGTTTTAGGTTCTGTTCTGCTTTTTGGGATGTTTTCAAGGTTCTTTCAGCTATTTTTCAGGATTCTTGTGCTGTTTCAATGATTGTTCTGCAATTTTAAGGATCATTCTGCTATTTTTAAGGATTGTTCTGTTATGTTCAAGGATTATTCTGTTATTTTTAAGCATTGTTCTGCAGTTTTAAGGGTTTGTTACGCCTAGTTTCAGCTTCTTCAGCAGCTTTCAATCAAATCATTCAGCAAAAAAGCATTTACACTGCATTTTCGCAGGAAATGCAATTTCTCTAGTTTCATTGTGGGTCTTTTCAGCTCAGAAAACTTGAACCCTGTGCAAAAGAAAATTACTCAAATATGACAAATTGAAAAGGGATGAGAACAATCATTACATCATTTTTTTTAAATTTACAATAACAACAAAACAAAGTTAAAACCATTGGCAAAACAAAACAATGACCCATTTTTCATGACAAGAAGAAACTCAAGACAAAGCCCAGGAAAGATCAATAAAAATAAAGTCTCATCAGTGTTGGAGAAAATAAGTTTAAATTAGGTTAATAAATTTACAGTGCACAAAAGATAATAAGCACTGTGTTGTTTTCAGAAACAATAAGAATATGTATTTAGGGAGACAACATGACAGCTGAAAAACATATTGGATATGGATATTTCAGGTAAGAAAAATTGAGAAATTCAGAAAAGTGTAAAAAAGCTAGCCCATCATTTCATTATGTTTAGCTATCTTGTTAATGCCCCTAGTATTTATTGATGCACAGGGAAATTCTGTTTTGGAGTCCCAACAGGTAGGTAACAATTCCTAGTTCACATTTTGGCTTGAATGTGGCACATGCGAGTTGACCATTAAAATGTCACAGCTCACGGCTCCTGTCACGCCTCCTCCTCTCAGTTCACGTCCACAGCCCATGCCACCTCCTCATCATGCCAATTACCTGCACCTGTTTTCACCTGTATTTATGCTCACTCTTCACTCTCAGACTCTGCCAGATTATTGAACAGCTTTTACCCAGTAAATGTCCAGCACTTATCATAGTTTCATGCCTGCCTTGCCTTTGACCTTTTGCCTGCCTCTCGACTCCTGCCTCTTGCCTGCCCCTTTTTGGATACCTTTTTGGACTCGGACCTGGAACGACAAACCCTTCTTCTGCCTTCTGGACCTGGCTTTTTGGATCATCCTTCTCTGGATTTGGCTGCCAACCTCTGACCTCCCGGTTCTGACCCTACGCCTGTTATTGGATATCCCCATCGGCTTAACCTCCTCATTCGACGCAGTATCTGTTCTTGTCACCCAGTGCCCAGAACCTGACCTGCTACAGGGCGTGAGTGCTGTTTTCTATATATCCCTGAACAAGCCTGTGTTAACCAATAAAAGGTTAAATCTTTGTGTTTGTCAACTCATGCTGACTCCATTCTCGCCCTGCCTTGTCAGGAAATGCTAAGTTTTTTTCTTGGTTCCCACCTCCACTGTAACAGGGTCACAGTGCTGGATTTAATTTATTTTCTATTAATTTAGCTTTCTTCTTTGCGCTTTTAATCATAGCTAAAAAGAATTCAGAAATTTTACAAGAAGCATTCCTAAGGCCTTCTCTCAGTCAAGCAACATTTTTAAGTTACCCCGCCCCAAATTTTTTCCAACAGCTTTAGGATTCCAACCTCACAACTATTTTTTAAAAATAATTTTAATAACAATGCAATTTGTTATTTTTGTCCTACAAACAGTTGAAAAGATGACGATGCTGCAGGCCTTGGAGAGGTCACTGAGAGGATAGAGAAGCTTGTGCTGGCATCACAGAGCTTACCAGATGTCACTGCTGCACTCAGGTAGCTTTCTGATGTGGCTACCACTCAAAAAAAAAAGAGAATCATCAGCAGGGGTTCTGCTGTGTTGTTTGTACGACTATGTGTCAGGTTTTGTAGATAAAGACCAAGGAATGCTGACCACTTTAGCTTAAAAAAATTAAAGGTTTTATTAAATTAATACAACAAAACAAACGCAAAACACTTACAGAACATAGGGAAGACACACATGACAACCTGACATGGCATGTGAGCTCGATAATGGTGGATCGCTGAATGGATGGAGGATGAAATAAGAAATGGACTGGGGCTGATGAGTAGAGTGGCTGCAGCTGTCACAAGAAGACAGGGAAGAGGTGTGAAATGGTGTGGCAGGTAGACTGTAGAAAAGTACTGACTGAGAGGAAAAAGGACACAGGAAACACTGAAAACAACACAAAATAAACATCACAGGAAAAAAATAACCTCAACACAGAAAACTAAACACTCAAAAACACTGATTGTGACTGTAAGCACACTGCAACATTCTCTTAGAAATTATTTCAGCAACAGTTATAAACTTTTGATAACAGTGTTCAGTGCAGTAACACAATATCAAAAACAGTTTAAAGGATTGAATTTGAGATTAAAAAAACAAACACTGCATCAACACAAGATCTCAGAAACAACAGATTACCATTGGTGTGCAAAACAGGCATAGCACAGTGGCATGACACTTCTAAGCACTGTGTAAAATATAAAGGGAACAACGCAGGAAACATGTTTCAAGTTTATGGTCTAAGATGAGGCATTTTCTGTTCTGAGATCTGTTGTGGAATCTTCTTTAACAAAGAGGACAATGATGATAATTCATTTAAGCTATATAGCTGAGAATCACTGAGCTGATGTGAGTCAACAGAGTGAGTCTGACCCATTACAGATAGTCCCAACTTCTTATACCATTTGTAGGATGAAGAGGGGTCGGGGGGGAAACAGAAGGGTTAAGATAAACTGATCAAGAGAAGGTAACAATAGACTTCCTGGCCCCCTGCACCCTGAGGCCCTATAAAGATAAGATGAAAGGTATTCTAAACTAAACTAAATCACGGTCACTTGAATGCTCTGTGTTTTTCCACAGTTCACAAGGGGGGCAAATGTAGTATTTTTCCATTACAGATCCTTTTTCACTGTCTATTGATATGAACTTTTGATGTTACCAAACAACGATTTGACCAATAGTTGTTCTTCTTCCTCATTTTCAGTCTATGAGTTTAAATAAAGAAAGTGGCTTTTCATAAATTTCTCTTAAATATAGTTATGAGATCAAACAATGCCTCATTATGCAGAGTAAAATTATTGTTCACTGAAGAATAAGTCTGAAATGTTTGAAAATGTCGTTGCAAACAGATTTTCAACTCTGAGTTTGTCCTCCTCCGTTGGAAATGGATCAACTTCAAAGGTAGACTGTAATATGAGTGAGGATCCAAGATGTTGTTATAAAGGTATAAAGGTCTCCTGTGGAATTTTTCGGGAACATCCACTTCCTGTCAATTCATTTGGTATACCTTAACCTCTAAATAAACAACAGTGTTGGGTCAGAACTTACAATTTCCAGTTAATTGTTTTAATTGACATAACAATGTTTTATTTAACATGAAATTCCATGACTCAATTTAGCATAGCTGGCCAGAGAGGTTTGTTACACAGAATCTGACAAGGCTGTCATCCATCGTAGCTCCTCTTGATCCAAAAACTGTAGTAGTGCTGTCTTCAATAAATAACTGACAAGGCTTTTGACCTGTGACCAGATTTGTTTACATACGATTCTGAATTTGAAACAAAAATTTGTGATTAGTTGATTGGTTCTGCTGGGTTAATAAAAAAAGTATACCAACAAAAAAGAAAACACCAAAGAAAAAATAAAAAAACAGAAAACAAAAAAACAAGATGGTGGAAAGGAAATAATGCTGAAATCCAAGTAGGTATTTAAATGAACCAAGTCATCATGCACATGTAACAGCAAAACTACAGAGAGAATAAATTTACAATTATGTCTGGGACTGTTCTTTCAATATTGTTCACTTAAACTGAGATAAAAACTCAAAACGTATGCAAAGTAAGGCATGTACACTAGCAGGGAAGCTTCTGAGACTGTGCAGAATTAAATTGTAACCACATTAAAAAGAGGTCCGCTGTTGCCAAAGATTAAGATTGTTCAATTACATACAAAGTGCAAGAAAACAAACCCATGTCATGAGCAACATTTTGACTTGTAAGAGCAGGGAAAGACCATGTGTATTAATGAAGGCAGCATCACATTTAGAAGTTCTGCTAGTTAACAGTTAAATATATAGTAATATATAGTAAAAAAGTGACTTGTAACTAAGATAATTTATTTTACAATATACTCTAAATTTGCTCTAATTTTACAATAATATAATATACTTGCCAACAACCAATATCTGGGAGAAATGTAGTATTAACAAAATATTAGCGATTACCCGTAAACATCCTGTGGTGATCTGAAGAGTTACTTCCTGGTGGGCTGTTCCAGCTCTCTTCTGCGAGGGCGATGCCCCTCCCCTCCCACCTGCGGCAGGTTAAACTCATCAACTTGACTGGTACTTAAGGCCTTGGTGGAGCTCAGATCAGCGCTGGAGCATTGTTTGCTGTGTGGTTATAATCTCTCTGCCACTTAGTATAAGAAGAGTAAGCTAGGAAAGTTCTTTGCTAAGACTTTTTCACTTGCCTGTGTGTTTTCCCAGTGCTACCTGTTACCTCTTGGAGTCCTGCCAGAGCCTGACCTGAAACTACCAAGCAAAGAAGCACCGGTGTCGATTTTCGGAACCAATCCAAGCTGCTGCACCTGAGCCTGAGGAAATAACCACTTATTGGATCGTCCGAACCAGGGAAGTGAGGAACCTGCGAGCCGCTTACCTGAGCCAGTCTGCGTTTCGCCTCTGGATCGGAGGGTCTAGTTGTTACTGTCACTGACTGGAATCGGAAACCCCACCTCACTCACCGGCTAACACCTTACCACCCGGCCATCTTCCACGACAGAAACTCACTCTTGCACCATAAGCTAATATCCTTACCGAACTCTACAATTAACTACCATCCAGACCAGAGACTTATCTTACCTCCATACTTACCTGCCGCCTCTCTCTTCCAGATCCTGGTTCCAGTCGTCATTCTTACCGTTATTTGAGTCACCAGAGTTTGTCCGTCTCCTCTCTTTTGGCAAACCTTTTAAGATTCTGACACATCCTCCATATGGAAAAGTTGTTTTTATAGGCATTATAGAATGAGATACAATTTTTTTCTAAGCTATCGATGAAATGACATGGGTGACCCTAAATACTGCCAGTTTTACATTTTGGTCCAGGTGAATCTTGTGATTTATACAGTCTGTCTGGTTTGGCATGAATTTGAGATTGTGAGCACCCTAAAAGAGATAGTAAAACAACTTTTTATTATATAATAATCCAGTATATACAGAATTGTCTATAGATATTCTTAATATAAAAAGGTTGTGTTGGTCATTACAAAAAGTGGTACTGTATATTGTCTGGTCACAGTTCATTGTGAAGTGTTTTACAGTTTGGTAATAGCCTTGACAGTATGGACATGAAAAATGCTAGACTGCTACACTAATCAGCCTGAATATATTGAAACAACTGATAGGTGAAGTGAACATGTTTTAATCTCACTACAATGTTTTGTAAAAAAAAAACAAAAAAAAACTTGGACACATGGATTTTAATTAGCATGTATCACCCATCAAAATAAGAATAATCAAGACCATCCTAGTGGCATTAATACATGAATAGCTGTAAACAATGTACTGAGATGACTGATGCTCTTTACTTCACCTGTCAATGTCAGTTTTACAAATGTTCCAACAGTCCCAAGAGCATAACTTGTTTACATACCTTATTTAAATCTTTCCCCCTCCAACTATAAATGCTCATCGAAGATTCCTCTCAAACTTGAACCATTTTAAGCGCAACATATCCTCACTTTTCTTGCAGAAAATCCTTTACGCCCCTGGTTCCCAAGGATAAGCTGGCAGAGATTTCAGGAGATGAAAAAAACATGTTTTTCTATGTCAAAAATGATCTCAGTTTGTGGTTCTGACACCCCTTTTTTACCTGGAGTAGCATTGACAAATTGTCCATGGCCAGACCTTCTAATCAAACTGCTGGTAATTTGACACTCATTGATAATAGTGTCGTGTCGTACATAAACGAGTCATTTAAATAAATAAATCTTTTGAGCTAACGAACTGAACCAAATTACTTTATTCACTGATTTGTTCGTTACTTACTTCAGTTGAGTTCAGCGGGAGTGGAACTTCCACGTTCTGTGACTCACTCATGACGTAAATCTAAATGACACAGCAGCATGTGGGCGGGGCGGGACTGTACTGCTGATTCGCGCATGCACAAAAACAACGAACTGCCACTGACCACTGATTCGTTCAGTTGACGAACTGCTGATTCACACATGCACAGAAACAACAAACTGCCGTCAAGATGTTTTTTTGTTTTCTTTTAGCCGCAGAAATATTAATTTTTTTTATAGTCGCTAAGATGTGATAGACATCCTAAAGAGGAGACCCCATATGGACTGCAGGGGCGCAGGAAATACGGACGCCATCTTGAAGCAGTCGTCCTTCTTATTTGGTTATTTGCCTCAGCACTGCGCAGCTTATTTCTGTTCAAAACGTCAGACTGTTGATGTCAGGGCTCGGGGGTAACTTTTCACAAGTAAGTGAGGGCTGGCAGTTTATCACCTGCAGCTGGAGCTGGTTCCTGGTAATCAGCTCCCTGACTTTATGAGGCTGCCCTGAAGATCAGATCCTCGCTGAAGCATCACTTACTCCTGGGTATAGCAGTCTCATGCACTCGAGTGTTTGAATATTACCTGAACTTTACTTACCTGTTTGTACTCCTGTGTTCAGAACTATCACCTTGAGTTTTCTTGGACGATCTTCTCCTGCCAGCCTGGAAAACCTGAAAGAGAGCTATTCACCTGACCCGTTTCTGTCCTGCCACCTGTCTGCCTCCAACAATTCCTGAAAGATACTCACCTGATCACTCTCCTGCCTCAGTCTGTAAATGCTCACCTTGGAACCTGGACTCTCCTCTCAGTACCGTGCCTCGTCCCAGGACCTAACCTATCTGGATCCAGTAATCACCACCCTGTAAATAAAGTCACTTACCTTTTGTTAACTCTCCTCCTGGTGTCTGTCTGTTGCCTGACTGCTCATTGTTTGACAAATCTTTTAAATCTGATAGTATGCTTCAGCCAAACTAAATGTCAAAGAGCAGTCCCAGTAGCAGTCAGACCACTAATCCACACGATTCCCGATTAGATGAACATTAAAATATCCATCCATCCATCTTCTTCCTCTTATCCGGGTCGGGTCGCGGGGGTAGCAGCCTAAGCAGGGAGACCCAGACTTCCCTCTCCCCAGCCAACTGGGCCAGCTCCTCCGGAGGAATCCCAAGGCGTTCCCAGGCCAGCCGAGAAACATTGTCCCTCCAGAGTGTCCTGGGTTTTCCTCTGGGCCTCCTCCCGGTGGGACGTGCCCGGAACACCTCAACAGGGAGGCATCCTCACCATATGCCCGAGCCACCTCAACTGGTTCCTCTCGACGTGGAGGAGCAGCGGCTCTACTCTGAGTCCCTCCCGGATGACCAAGCTTCTCACCCGATCTCTAAGGGAGAGCCCAGACACCCTGCGGAGGAAACTCATTTCAGCCGCTTGTATTCGCGATCTCGTTCTTTCGGTCACTACCCAAAGCTTGTGACCATAGATGAGGGTAGGAACATAGATCGACCGGT
>NC_051430.1:5392433-5394969 GCF_001649575.2 Kryptolebias marmoratus | reverse complement strand
CCTTAAGGCTCTGGATGTTGTAGAGTTGTGTTGGTTAACGCGACTCTGCAATATCGCGTGGACATCGGGGGCAGTTCCTCTGGATTGGCAGACCGGGGTGGTGGTCCCCTTATTCAAAAAGGGGGACTGGAGGATGTGTTCCAACTACAGATGGATCACACTCTAAAGCCTCCCTGGTAAGGTCTATTCGGGGGTTCTGGAGAGGAGGGTCCGTTGGATAGTCGAACCTCGGATTCAGGAAGAGCAGGGTGGTTTTCATCCTGGCTGTGGAACACTGGACCAGCTCTATACCCTTAGCAGGGTCCTTGAGGGTGTATGGGAGTTCGCCCAACCAGTCTACATGCGTTTTGTGGACTTGGAGAAGGCGTTTGACCGTGTTCCTCGGGGAATCTTGTGGGGGGTGCTCCGGGAGTATGTGGTACTGGGCTTTTTGATATGGGCTGTTAGGTCCCTATATGACCGGTGTCAGAGCTTGGTCCGCATTGCCGGCAGTAAGTCGGACTCGTTTCTGGTGAGAGTTGGACTCCGCCAAGGTTGCCCTTTGTCACCGATTCTGTTCATAACGTTTATGGACAGAATTTCTAGGCGCAGCCAAGGTGTCGAGGGGATCCGTTTTGGTGGCCTGAGGATTGCAACATGAAAATGTGTTTCAACAAATATTTCAGGTACAGCAGAATACCAGTGCCTTATTGAATCAAGAAACCTACTGTATTGTGGCCACTGATGACAAGTTGGGGACCCTGTTACCTACCCCTACCATTAATCCGTCTGTTGCTGCCCCCAGTGGTCACATTCCTCATTTCCAGTCCGTAAACCTGACCTCAGACCATCAGAGCTTTTTGAAGGTAACCCAGATAATTGCGGGGGGTTTTGTTACAATGTTGATCAGCCATATCTTGTTCTCCATCTCTGTTTCCTACCAACTCTTTGAGGATCACATACATGGTCTCAGCTCTTAAAGTTAAAGCCCTGAGTTGGGCTCAAGCATTTCTGTCCTCTCACTTCCTTGAGACACTCACCTCTCAGCTGTTTATCCAGGAGTTTGACCGAGTGTTCGATCATCCCCTCCAACGGGAGGAGGCAGCGAAGCACCTACTAATCCTGAAACAAGGGCGGAAGTCCGTTGCTAAACATTCCGTGGACTTCCACACTTGGGTTGCTAGGTCAGGGGCTGGGCTCGGCTTGGGGTTGCTAGGTAACGGGGATTGTGACGCAACAATCCCAAGGTTTTTGAAACAGGTCGTTTTGTAGACACCAGAAAACGTTTACTTATTGCTAAGAAATGGCTGGGTGTTTTTCCTATTTTTTTTGCACTTGGACTGTTTCTAGAAGCAGTAGGTATTCAAATGAAAACACAAACACAATCAAAAGGTGAATTTTGCATTATAGGTCCCCTTTGATGTTTACATGACCCCTCAGATATCTGTCAGAATAAATGGCATAAACTGAACGTTTTCATTAACATCAATCTACAAGACAGGGATGCTCTTTAAGTCCTCTTTTTTTCATTGGAACAGAGTATCTGTCCGTTGCTTTACAGTCTCATCCTAATGTATGTTGCATAACTAAAAACAGTGTGAAGCTGAAGGTAGCCCTGTATGCAGATGACCTACTGTTACTCCTGTCTGATTTGTTACACTCCATACCTGCTGTCCTTTCAATCTTAGGTACTTTCAGTTAAAGTTGTGGATCACGAGTGTTTATGAAAGCAAATTATGCTCATTTTGTAGCATTGAAAGCCTTATTATACTCACTTTTTCACTCTTCTACTTCAAATTACATTAAGAATGTGATAGTGGCTGCCCGTCTTAAAATCTCAAGTCAATTTAGACACCATTTTGACTGGTAAACACACACTGTTAAGGCTTCTTTCACAGGGAATCATATTTTCCCTCCATGTTTATGGTGACACTTTCTCTGTATGGGCCAGGTGAAAAACCTGGAGAAATTTGTATGTTGATTCTACTTTTGGTTCTTTTCAACAGCTTTCATATAAATTCTCTCTCTCTCTCTAAAGAAATTTGTTTAGATACATTCAAGCTCAACATGACTGTATGTCCATAGCTCATACAAAGAATATCCAGCTCTTCCTAAGTTCTCTAATTTTGAAGTGTTTCTGCCACCTCTTTCCTCAGTGAGAGGGATGACTTCTTTCTTCTATATATTTAAATACTTGCAGCCTATCAAACTCCTCCACTGTGTTTAAAAAAAAACAGTATGGGAGACAGATTTGGGAATGCTGATTTTCGATGATGTTTGAGTAGAAGTTTTAAAAAGGTTAAACGGATATTCAAACAGTTTCATGCAATATCAGCTACTGCATCAAGCATTTGACAAAATATCGTCTCTGTGAGAACAATGCCAACAGACCACAGCAAATTACTTACAAGTTTTGATGCTAAAGAATAAAAAGATTTTGGTCTGACATTTTTCTTACATAGTCTAATGTAACTGGAGAGGATTTCACTACCAATGCCTTAACTGCCTTGTTTGGAGAGTAGCCCACTCTACTTACACTCTCATGCTAACCCCCCCC